>NC_056734.1:129474515-129762015 GCF_019279795.1 Protopterus annectens
GTGCTCTGCGTGACATGTATGGGCAGTCTATTCCAGAGTCTGGGGAGTCTCTGGGTCAGGAACCTATCCCTCCAGCATGTTTTGTTCATTGTGATGACATGGTTTAGGTCCCTGGAGCATGTGTCTCTGAGGGATTGGGATTTCTTTAAGTATAGAATGTCCAACAGCTCTGGGTTTGACATGGCCTTGTATGTTAAGCAGAGATCACCTCTGAGTAGACGATATGCCACAGAGTATAGTTGGAGTTTTTTTAGATGGTCAGCATATGGCATCTGCTTTAGGCCTGTGATTCTTTTAGTGAGGTATTTCTGCAGCCTTTCCAGTTGTTGCAGATTTCTTGAGAGGTACATACCAAATGGGGTGTTGTATTCTATAATGGGTCTAATGAGGGATGAGTACAGTGGGACAATGACCTCCTTTTTTCTGGATGAAAAGCCCTTATTGATAAAGTGTATCACATAGAAGGATTTCCTGACTGTTGTGACGATGTGGTTATAGAAGATGAGACCACTGTCCACCTGTCTCCCTAAGTCTCTTATCACACTTTCAGTGTTTAGTGTACTGCCACCTATGTGATAATTCATGGAAACATGTTTTTTCCCAAAGGGAATACCTATACATTTCTTGGCATTGAGCTTGAGCCCATGGCTCTGGCACCAAGCATCTGTTTCTCTAAGGCCCTTTTGTGGAATATCCACATCATTTGGGGGATTTAATAATGGCTCACAGTTTGCAGTCATCTGCAAGCTTTGTTAGCCAGAGTCCCTTAGTGTTGGCCTGTACCTCAGACTTTCAATAAACTTCACTTTCAGCCTCCTCTAGAACTCGTAAAAGTACTTTTGCTTTGCCATTACCAAACAAGTATATTCTATATTGCACTGCTGAGGTGAACTGACCCATACACATATACATACATGAAACAACTAAGACTTGTTATAATGTATCTGACTACCTATCAGAATTACTAGATCTGTGATTCTGAGTCCTGCAGTTATAAAACATAAAGTGCAGTTGCAGAAGAATACAGCTAATTTCAATATCTGCTATAATACTATTAAAGCATTTTTGTTGCGGGGATTTGCTGCCCTGGACCTAAGGCATAGAGGGCTGCAAACCCAAAGTCTTGTTACTTATATAAACTAACCTTGGAGTAAGGGATAAACTCTAAGAGACTCCAACATCAGAGTTAGTATACATTCTCTTTATTTGCACTTTTAAGGGTGGCATTCATAGATGGTTAGTGCATTGTGCTGAGCAAATTAAGGTGGGTAATAGCTATGTGCATGGTGTGGGCAATTATAGGGCACAGATAATGCAGCTACAGAATGGTCGAAGTAGTAGCACATGCACATGCTTAACAGCATGTAAATGAGGAATCATATACCAATAAGCCACATGGATTACACATGCATGAAAAAATTATATGGCTTCAGATGTAAATGAAGAAATACAGCACAGACTAGTGAACTGGGGATGTGCTTCTGTTTTCCTAGAGTTGTTGCTACTCGATGTGCAGCTATAGCAAGTAAAAGGCAAAAAATGTAATGAGTGGCTGAAAGAGTGGTGCTGTGGCTAAGAGCGTGGAATACTGCCACCGTGGAATACTAAGTGACTGGGAAACGATATTGGAAGATCAAAAGTCATACCATGATCCACCTGTATATGATTCCGCACAATTCTACAATCAAGGGACATTTTCAAAGTTATTCTCAGCTAGAGCGTCTTCTCTGTGGAGGCATGTGTATATGGGCATTCCTTCCTTGAAGGTTGTGCATCAGGGCTGGTAACTCGGTACGTAAAAATCCACTACCAAACATTAGCGGACCAGAGTTCTGCTGTGGCAACCCCTAACCGGGATAAGCCAAAGGACACAACAACAACATTAAGAAAAGGAATCTAGTTTAGCTCAACTACTTGAGTGAGAATGATTGATTCATCATTTTTTCCTTAGATAGGAAAAACTTGTAATTGCCCTACCCATGAATTTTGTTGACCAGGTTTGTCTGACTGAGCTGACAGCCCTTTTTCAGTGGAGGCCCAGGGTTTGAAGGGTACTGAACTGCCTGCAGTCCTTTACCACAACTTAGCCTGATGTCACCCAGCATCAAGTTAAGGTTATTGCAATGCATTCTCTGTTTCATCTCTATGGCTTGAAGGAACAAACTTCACTGAATATGTTAGCATTGGATCTACTCAGATACTAAGCCAGGGGTCACTTTAAACTAAAATAGTGAGAGAAGAGCAGCACCATTAAGGAGAAAGTGCCTGGCATAGGAAGGACATATAGGAGAATGGAAGACGATGGGTATACGGGTGGAAAAAGTGACTAAAGGTGATTTATAATCATACCTCTCAACCTCTTAGACTAAAAAATCTGGATAAAGCTATAAATAATGGGGGGGGGGGCAAAAATAGAGACTTTTTTTTAAATATTGTTCTTAGAAAGTTGATAGAATAACAGGTTTTGCATTGGCATGAATTTTCTCAAGGCTATGAAGTCTGAAACTCAAATGCCTGTTATTCTTTTCTGAGTTCAACCCTCAATGATTTGCCAGTGATTTTCCAGAAAACCACAATTTTATGAAAGGGCCAAAAATATGTGGCAAGAATATGGACATGCTGCGAAAATCTGTACAATTGAGAGGTATGTTTATAATGTCAGAAATGCAGGTAAAAGTGATGTTTTGCAAATGAAATGAGGTACAGATACTGTAAGCTGTACTGGGGGTGCAGACACCAGTACCATATATGCCCAAGGATGGGGGAATGAAAGAAATCTGTCTAGCCCAGGGAGAGCAAAGAAAGGGGGTGAAATGAAAGGACAGCATGAAAAGGTGATGACCTGGAAAGTTTGTGAGGAGATATATAACTACATAATAAGAACTAGGATAGTGAGATGAACCATGAAGGACTTAACAGATAGAAAGTGGCTGTAGGAGATAAAGATTAAAACATTAGAGATCAAGAAATTAAAAATAAAGCAGTTTTAAGAAGTGGAAGTACATACAATGAGGGAAGAGAGGAATAGCAATTATATTCTAAAAGTGACTGATAATATAGAAAAGAAACTAACTGGAGATGGAAGATGGCTAATCTAGCAAGGGGTCACAGAAGGAAAAAGTTGGAAAAATGGAAATCTCTATAATTCTTTCAAAGATATTTTTCATTGCATAGGAGAGTCTACAAGGAACACAGAGAGAAAAAAAAACATTCACGTTGATGTTAGATAAAAAATGGGGTAGAAAACATGGAGAAAGAGACAAGTGAATCCAAACGACTGAGAGGAACTGGATAGAAACTTGGAGGAGGAGATGGAAGCATATGACACAACATGCATTTATTAAAAGAACAATGGCAGAGAACAGTATGGTTAGCTGGCTCCTACTGAGATATAAAGCAGAAGAATGGAAGACTTGAGTGGAAAGAGGGTAAAGAAAAGTCTCAGGACATGCCCTAATGCTAATGGAACTATCAGGAGAAGCCAGAGAATGGAGACATGTGGAATGTACCTTCACGTAGTTAAAAGGAGAATGGAAAAAGGAAAAGGGAATTAAGAGAGGGGGCTAAAGGTAATAACAGGAGAGAGAATTAATGATTAAAGGAGGGTTTGCAGTAGCATGGTGAACAGGATAAAAGTATCAGTAAGGGAATGGCTTATGGGGGAGAAGGAAAGAGGAGATGGTGGCAGAGTTGGAGGGACAATTACATGAGCATCAAAAGAGAAGAGATAAAACTGAAGCTAGAAGGAATAAGGATAAAATGGGAAATAGAAAGAACAGAAGTCACAGTTATAGAACCTAAACCCGATACAGAGGAAAGAGTTCAACTGGATCCAGGGAGGAAAGGCAGAAGTACTTGGCATCGAAGCTGAAAAAACTTAGAAACAGGTAACATTGTAGGTAAACACCAAAGAGGAGATGGAATTGATAAACATGAAGAGATATGGAAGAGAATGCAACATTTTCTGAGGATCTATATACCTCAAGAGAAATGGGTCTGGTGAAGAAGTTCAGAGATCAGGAGAGGGAAGCAATTTACAGAAATATATCAGAATCAGAGGAGGAGAAATCTACAATAGGGCTAAAATGGGTAAAACAACTGGTATAGATGGTTTTCCAACAGATGCTTACAAGTCATTAAGACCAGAAATAGTGGAGAACTAACCAAAGTATTCAACCAAACCAGAGCCAAAGAAAAGGTCATCGGCCCAAATCTATGTGAAAACTAGGGTGGACATGATCCTAAAGTAGGAAGCTGAAGTGTTAGAAGCAGGTTCACTTGGACACATCTCTCTCATGAACTTATACAGCAAAGAAATGGCAAAAATCAGGCATATGATGAAATCCTCTCCAAGATACATCAAAATAAGGCAAGTAGGCTTTGTGTCAGTGAGTGCTTAAAAATAAATATGCTGGTGATGAGTGGAGGTGAGCAGGACTGAAAGTGACAAGATATAAAAAAATCCTTTCACTTGTAAAAATGGGAATATCTGTTTAGTCGCCTGGAAGGAGGGTAGGAGAGAAGTGGCATGACATGAATATAAGCAATGTACAGAAACCATAAGATAAAAAGTTGTGGTCAGCTAGAAACCTACAACACAAGTTACAATCAGATAGATGACTGTGAGGGTGCCCTCTTCCAAAATGCCTGTTTATCCTAGTTACATAAGTCCTGGCTAAGAAGACAAGAGAGGAACTGGCACATTAGGATAAAGTGTCTGTGTGTGCTGGGGGGGAGCATCAATATGGAATGGGCAGAAGAGATGCTATTAAAACACTCTGAAGGACTTAGAAGGGAAGCCAGGTTAAAGTGAAACTAAAGAACACAATGATTGTCAGGCAAGGAGAGGAAATGTGAAAAAAAGAGGTGGATGAAATCATAATCCGAATCTAGGATCCAAATAATTAGGTATGGGAAGTATGGGTTACCAGTCCAAAAAAGGAGATAGAATGGTTACTGAGGAAATACGAATGGCAAATTCCCACACTAATGAAAAGGATTAACACTGGAAAAATGATGGTCCATCCGAAAGTGGGATACACACTGTGTCAAATACGTATGGCAGAGAAAGAAATAAACATGCAAATATTCCACTGGGAATGCAATGGGTTCTTATGTTGTGAGGACCTATGCAGCCCCACATCAAACCCAGGAACCCCACTCGGCCTTCCTGAGAACACTGGAAAATATGAAGGTCTCTCCAAACACCATTATATTGGGTGACTTCAACTACCCAAACATAGACTGGGAGCATTACTCTAGCTCCAACACCCTAGCTCAAAGGTTCCTAGAATTTATAAACTCAAATGCTATGGAACAACTTGTTACCACTCCCACAAGAGGGGAAAACATACTGGACCTGATCATCACCAACACGGGGACTCTATGCTCCAGACCAGAAGTGTATCCCTCACTGGTAAGATCAGACCATAAACTAATCCCACTGGATATTCACATCCCGACCCCACCCCCTGCCCAGAAAACCACAGTGAAAAACTTCTCTAAAGCAAATTTCACATTCCTCAAAACCGAGGTGGAATCCTTCAAAGCCCCTGGGCCTGTGGAAAATACGGCCCAGACCGCAGAATCCTTTATAAACGCATTCTATGAACACCTCCAGGAATGCATGGATCATGCAATCCCAAATAAAACCAAGACCCAAAAAGCTACTACATGATAAAGCAAAATCCCAAAAAGGGAAGGCATCTCTGATCAGTGTTAGCAAAAAACTATGGGCACTCATAAAATCGTCTAAGGCCAGCTTCGAGAGACAAATTGCACAGGACACTAAGGATAATCACAAGGCTTTCTTTAGTTATGTTAGGAACCTGGGTGGGAATTTCCAGATATGCTCAGAATTAGTCCAAAATGACAAAAAATACACCGAACCCACAGACATTGCCAACATCCTAGCTGACAGGTTCAGCGCAAACTTCTCCCCCTCCCACCAAAAGGGCAAATATCTATCCCAGCAGAGTACTGCCCCCCTGACATCTCAGATGCTCAGGTAAGAGCCGCCCTCTCCAAAGCAAAAAAACACAGCATCAATGGGACCAGGCGGTGTCCCGGGCTGCGTCCTACATGAACTCCAAGAAGAGCTAAACCCAAACATAAAACTACTGTTCAATCTCAGCCTTACCACAGGATATGTACCCAAAGAGTGACGTACAGTAACAGTGGTCCCTCTCCACAAAGGTGGTGCCTCAACGGATCCTGGAAACTATCGCCCCATAAGCCTGACTAGCTTGGTCTGCAAAGCTATGGAAAGGATCATCATGGACCTCATAAATAAAGATATTGGGGACCTACAGACACTGGATCCTACCCAGTTCGGCTTTGTTAAGGGCAGATCCTGCCTCTTAAACCTGGTCAATTTCTTTGAAACAGTCACCAAGGCCATTGACGAGGGGAAGGTGGTCCACACAGCCTACCTGGACCTCGCAAAAGCCTTTGATACAATACTCCACTCGGCCATTATAGATAAGCTCACCAGCTTAAATATAAACCCCTATGTCACTAGATGGGTTGCAAACTGGCTCAAGGACAGAACCCACATGGTTAGAATTGCTGGAGCCATGTCAGACTCCAAACCAGTTACAAGTGGCATCCGACAAGGCTCTGTCCTGGGACCTCTCTTGTTCGGTATATATTTCTCGGAGGTACAGGCCAACACGGAAGGACTGTGGCTGACCAAGTTCGCAGATAACTGCAAACTGGGCGCCATAATTGACTCTCCAGCCGACACAAGCATCCTCCAAAAGGGCCTCATAGAGATAGACAACTGGTGCCAGAGCCATGGCCTCAAGCTAAATGCCAAAAAGGGTAGTCATCCCCTTTGGCAAAAACAAAGTGCCCACAAATTACCACATAGGTCGTAATCCATTAAGTACGGAAGAAGTAATTAGGGACCTGGGGACCCAAGTTGATAGCAATCTCTCATTTGACAACCATGTGGCCAAAGTGGTTAGAAAAACATTTTATATAGCCCACCTAATCATGAAGGGATTCACATCTAGATCAGGGGAGGTCATCGTGCCTCTTTACTCATCCCTCATCAGGCCCATAATTGAGTACAATGCCCCTTTTAGGATGTACCTTACCAGACACCTGCAGCAACTGGAAAGACCCCAAAAGTACCTCACCAAGAGGATCAAAGGGCTCAAACAGATGCCATATGCTGCCCGGTTAAAGAAACTCCAGCTCTACTCAGTGGCATACCGCCTGCTCAGAGGCGATCTGTGCCTGACGTATAAAGCCATGTCCAATCCGGAATTGATGGACATGCTGCACCTCAGAAAATCCAAATCCCATCGAGCTACGCGCTCGAGAGACTTGAACCTCAGCACTGAAATAAATAGGACATGCTGGGGGGACAGATTCATAACCCAGAGGTTCCCTTCACTCTGGAATAAAATCCCAGTCCAGGTTAGGCAGAGTCCCTCACTGACTCTCTTCAAGAGGAATCTTGATGAGTGGATGGGGGATCGTAGGTTTACCCCGGGTATCACTTCTGTATCACTGTTAGACAGAGGCACAGTATACTAACCTCGAAAAAGGGCATAGCAAAATTAATTTAAAATGGGTGGCGAAAGCCAAACACACTCTGGCTAGGCTTATAAATGCCCTAGGGCAGATAGCCTAGTATGAACCTATGAACCTATGAACCTATATACACTAGAATACAGTATCTACCAGAGGATGGCAGAGTAGTAATAAATGAGGGGCAGAAGTGAGAAATCTATACAGGGAACTGGGCGAAGGAAACTGAAAGGATGTAAAAGGGATACTGGGAGACTTGATATTAAGGACCCAAACAGGAATGGAAGAAAAGCACCAGCCAAACTGGAATGAGGGCTAGAAGAATATGTCTTAAGAAAGGGAAGAGCTACATGAGGCATAGAGGCACAACATATCAGAAGCTTAAAGAAAGGAAGTTGACTCAGACTAAGGGCAATACCAAAAAGTGGACCAGATGGAGAAATAAGAAATCGGGAGTGCGTCAGTGTGGGGACGGGAGTGACAGCTGTGATATAGATAGAAAAGTAAAGTGGGAGAGAAGGCCGATGGAGATCAAGAAGAAGCTAGAGGATGTGGAGTAATAAAAGGGTTGGAGAGAAGAATGCCAATAGAGGAATGTGCAGTTGGAAAGGACAGGCTGGTATGATCTATCGTAATATTGTGAAGGAGAGAGGAACCACAGCACTGGGAAACTGAACGGGAGATAGCAAAAAAATGTAATAAGCCTAACACACCTGATAACAGCATGTGATTAGCAACTCAGTTTATTACTTTGATGGTTTTATACACTAATTGTGAAGGGAAAGGAAGAGTCAAAGTAACAAGTCCTGGAGGTGCAAAACAAAAGATGTGGGACAGATGCACATGTACTGGGACTGCAATTGTGCAAAGTGGCTTTGGGAGAAAATAAGTACATGAGTGGAAAAGAATGCAAGACCTAAACAATAACAAATACACCAGAACTGTATCTGTTCTGTCTGGATACTTACCAGGAGAGTTAGATGCTGATAAGGGAACAGATGATGCTGGACAGTTCAAAAGTGAGTAGAGAAGTAACAAAAGATGAAAAAATGTAACAGGATGAGCAACACAAAAGAAGCAGTTATGACAAGCCTGCACAAGGTGTCAAGAAAGCTGAACATTTTGAGAAATCTTCAGTTGATAATGATAAGAAGAGAGGAGGAGACTGCAGCAAATGCACAAGGGATAGGGAGACGTAGTGAGGCGTGAGGAAGGAAAGGGAGAAACAAGGGATAAGGATAAGTAGTGAGGAGTGAGAATGTGAGAGGAGAACAAGAAATAGGGAGAAGTAGTGAGGAGGGAGGAAGGGAGACAACAAACAAGGAATAGGGAAAAGTAGTGAGGAGAGAGGAAGGGGAGGAGAAACAAGGAGTAGGGAGAAGTAGTGAGCAGGGAGGAAGGGAGAGGAGAAACAAGGAATAGGGAGAAGTAGTGAGGAGTGAGGAAGGGAGAGGAGAAACAAGGAATAGGGAGAAGTAGTGAGCAGGGAGGAAGGGAGAGGAGAAACAAGGAATAGGGAAAAGTAGTGAAGAGGGAGGAAGGGAGAGGAGAAACAAGGAATAGGGAAAAGTAGTGAGGAGGGAGGAAGGGAGAGGAGAAACAAGGAATAGGGAGAAGTAGTGAGGAGTGAGGAAGGGAGAGGAGAAACAAGGAATAGGGAGAAGTAGTGAGGAGTGAGGAAGGGAGAGGAGAAACAAGGAATAGGGAGAAGTAGTGAGGAGCGAGGAAGGGAGAGGAGAAACAAGGAATAGGGAGAAGTAGTGAGGAGTGAGGAAGGGAGAGGAGAAACAAGGAATAGGGAAAAGTAGTGAAGAGGGAGGAAGGGAGAGGAGAAACGAAAAAGTAACAGACAGTAAACATCTCCACAGTACTGGGAGGAAGACAGGAAAAAGACAACATTCCTAGGAGAAAATCTTAAAACAATGCATAAAGAGATCCACATTTATTGGTAGGAATTACATGGTTACAAAGAGCCACACCAGCTGGAATCCAAGCATGTGTACTAATGGGACAAGGGGAAAGGGGACTACGTTGTATTATGTCATACTAAATGAAGTGAACTAGTTGGACTAAGTATATACATGAATATAAAATAAGTAAACAGTAATAAAATTCTCTAAAAACGTCTAGCAATAAAGATCTTGTGGTCTCCTAATTCATCATTGTGCACTGTCTCCCTAATCCATGATGACTCTGTGGCTACAGAATTCCTCAGAACCCCTTCCTTTAAATCTCTATTAATACAGTGGTATTTGCAGATGAGGCAGTAATACACGGTACTAATCTCTGCTGCTGCTTCAGCCTGACTAATCTAATCCCTGCTTATATAAACTGTTCTCCATGCATGTGTTGTGCATATGGCCGCTATGTATACATGGATGCTTTTGGACCCAGAATTTTGTAAATGTATGATCTTATATGTGACAAGATCAAATAGGTGTTTAGTTACACAACAAATGTCTTGCTGAAGCCCATTTAGTGAAAACCAACAGAAAAAAATATACATCCACTGAAGGCTTTATATTTTACTCTCAAGGTCTGGTAACCTCAAAGGTAGTTCTAAGAGTTAATGGGATAGAAATGTCTGCAAAAATTACAACCCCCTGTAAGGGGGGGGGGGGGGGGAATTAAGGGGCTTTGTCACCCATAAAAAAAATTGATGGATTCCTGTTTGGTCCATGGATCTGACGGAATAGGCCTCAAAGAGATAGAAACTGAATACAGCATCATATTCATTTAAAAAGATAAGCAGAGCTGTGAACCTCAATTGAATGTTTTTTAGAAATGACTAAAACATCCAGTCCAGCATTACATATGATGATATTTCATTGAATAAAATAGTAAAACCCTGTCAGAAAGATAATTTTTTGGTAGTGAACTTCCTTTAGGATAAGGCTGTTCAAAAAGATTAATACATTTAATGAGAAATGATGCTATAGATGAAACAAAATCTTTTATGCCAAAAATACTGAACACACTGACAAGGATACGTTTATAATAACTGACTTACAGCCTGCACGTTGTGAAGAGGGCACAATTTTTTTCCCAAAAAGTAACATTGCTTGTATACCAAAATTACCTTCCTGAAGAGAATTCTGTAATAGTCCACAATTTATAAGGTAGAGTATTGCAAATAGCAAGTTGAAAAAATGGGGTCTGCAATATTGAAAATTGGCAAAAAAGACAAGGAGCCATACTTTAAGCTCATATGTTTGGCGTTAACCAGTTGTTTTTTGATAAAACATTGCGAATATTTACTTTTGGGCTCTACCTCACAAACTATGACACTGTCACAAGCTATATATATATATATATATATATATATATATATATATATATACATATAGATCTAGGATGTTTGCTCGACTGAGCAAATGACCGAAATCCAAATGGCTGGGAATACTTATGTGAAAGTACTTTTCACCGAAGAAGCACTTTCGCATAAGTATGACTGTTGCCGAGGCTGTACTACGGTGCGGGTAAGGGAAATTTCCCTTTTCCCCACTGTAGTGCGATCTCGTAGGGGAATATTAAAGTAGGGGGGGGCACAGGAGCCGCCCCTGCTAAAATGTAAATGTGTTTTTTTTTTTGTCACACGCTTTAACAAAAGCGCTTTTTCAATAAAAGCGCTTTTATTAAAGTGTGTTCGGGTTTTATGGATTTGGACGTTTGCTCAGTCGAGCAAATGTCCTAGATCTATATATATATATATATATATATATATATATATATATATATTTATACACATGTATATAGATAGATATGTGTGTGTGTGTGTGTGTGTGTGTGTGCAGATATTAATGATATCGCACAAACATGAAGAGGGTGAAAGTGATAACATCACAACACTCACCTTCTTGTTGTTTTCCAAGTCAGGCTGTCATGACAGGATGCCAGGATGGCAGTGATTTTTCAGGTCAACATTATGAATGGCCATCAGCTGACCAGTGACAAACAGATTTCCAATGCCATCACTGTCATCATGAAATTCCAGTCTGAAGAGTGATTTTGCTTTCTGTGTACAAAACTACTTTTTCTAAGCAGAACTAGATAAAAGCAGTTGTTGTAGCTGATGAAGCTGGATATCACAAATGGAACACTAAACATCCGAACTCAAAGTTTCAAAAAAGAAAGGCTAAATTGTGGCTGTTGAAAGTCTCACAGTACTGGACTGCAGTAAGAAGCATTCTAACCTCATTTAATGACTGTCTCCCAAGACATGACAGTAAATCTCCTGTCAGGAGAAGAAAAGAAAGATGGCAATCATGGAAACATGACGGTATTTTTGATGATTTTTACCACTCCTTCAACCTCTTTGAGTATTTCTATAGCTGCTTTCTCATCGTCATAGCCATAACCCTTCTCTGAATGCATCTCTGACGTCTCAGAGAGCAGAGCCTTGGTGGCTATGACCTCCTAGGACAGCGGAGTGAAGACTCAATGGGAATTGATAGGTGGGTTGTAGATGCCATTATGTTACAGTAGCTGACAGGGATACCTAACAAGGAGGAGCATTTTTAATGCTAGCTTGCATGTGACATGCACCCACACAATGTGCACTGGACAGCATATATTAACTCCCCTCAGCACACACACACACACATACACACACACACACACACACACACACACACACACACACACACACACACACACACACACACATACACACACATGTCTTCATTTGCTGCCTGAGACATCCCAGGTCTTCAGGAGGGGCCATGCAAGCAGTGGTTAGTTCTACACTTTATCCCAAAAGAGAGATGATTGATGGCCTCTTCATTCTATCCTCCCCAGGTGACCTTTCCTGTACACTGAGAACATTCCCAACCAGGTTGCTGGCAGTGCAGACAGAAACTTTGTCTTTGTGTCAGAGTCCTGGAAACTGCATGATTGCTGTGACAGTTGGGAGTCTACACTAATGGGGGTTAGCTGGATGTGCCGTGTTGATGTGCCTTTTTTGTAATAGGGAAAGAAGAAGGGCTGTGTTTTTATTTTTATTTTTTCAGATATTTGAGCAATGTATCAGTGTGTATCTCAGTGTTACTTGGGATGAAAGAAGTTATGCAGCTGTATTAGTGTGAGATGGTCTGGGCTTGGGTATGGTGAGAAACACCACTTGAAGCAAAAGATAGTGTCTGCATTTCAGAAAGCCTATGTTGCTAAAGTGGGCACCTGTCCTGGAATGGACCCATGCCAGTGGAACTCTGAAGAGGAACGTGAACATTCAGTGGGTAGACAGGCAGAAGTACTTTATCTACCTATCAATATATCTGCATTTTGTGTCTGTCTGTCTATCTCAGTCTATCTGTCTATCTTTTTAAATTTAAATGGCACTTGTGATTTGAAAGCATACTAAAAAGACTGGATTGCTTCTCATGCACAAGATTGGCAGCAGAAACAGAAGATGGTCCATATGATCTGATAGTTATTATCAGCAATTGTCCTAAGTTTTCCTGCCCAATAATCATAGGTCCAACTGCCAAGCTTATAACCTACTGGCCTTTAAGAAACTTGATTACTGTAATCTCATCCTCTGATATACATATCAAAAGTACTTAGGAGGGAAGTAAATGACTGACCTCTTCTGGGAAAGTGAAGCTTATTCCCTAAGCTTGGAAAGTGCTTCATAATGTATCTGCAACTTTTTTTCAAATAAATTTATTTACTTATTTATTTATTTGCATTAGGACTTGGACTTGCCCTTGCACCGACCCAACCTAATATACCTCTCCCTCTGCAGCAACTAACCCCTCCTTCCTCTTGCTCTCTTTCTCTCTACATCTTACCTATATTCATTTTAAACCTAGGCCTGATTCCTTAAAATAGGCCATATTACATTCTCTCTGATTCTGATGTGATGTTATATTTTATATTGATGTTACTTCATGCTATATATCTGCTAGTAATCATGTGATGCTTAAGTATAGAATGTAACTGAATGTGATTAATGTTATACTCTATTCTCTAAAACTTTTTTAACTGATCTTCCTTCATGCCATATATCTCTTAGCAATTGCATTGTGATTAAATATAGGATGTAACTGTATGTGATTAATGTTATACTCTATTCTCTAAAACTTTTTTAACTGATCTTACTTCATGCCATATATCTCTTAGTAATTGTATTGTGATTAAGTACAGGATGTAACTGTACGTGACTATTGTTATACTTTCTTTAATACCTTGTAAGTATAATTTGGAACTTTTCTCCTTGGGCCTCCACTGTAAAAGGGCATCTGCCCAGTTGGACTAACCCAGTCAACAAATGTAAAAATAAATAAATAAATAAAGTGGGTTGCCCACTTTGGTGTTAGCCTCCAGTGATGTCTTCTTGGTGTAGATGTTCAAATGGAATGAAATTAAATATCAGCTTATAGGCCAGTTAGAAGCATTCTTTTCAATGAGCTATTAAAATAGAACATAAGAGCAGTTCCCAAAGGTTCTGTTGTAAATAATCACTTGTCATTTAATCAATATGTGAGCATGCAAACTCAAAACATCTAAAACATTGGAAATTTGCCGTCAAAACAGCAACACTCTCAAGGCTGCAAATCAACCACACAAAAAATATTTTGGCAAGGGAAGCCTTCCTGCACCCATCCATGACATGAGGGTAAGCCTCCACGCACTCCTGAATTAATAAATATATCAAGGAGAATTATTGAAAAGGAATGGAAACATTTTACGGGATTCTATGACCTCAAAGGTTTACCAGCCCTAAGACCTTAAATTTGTCTATAAAAACTCTACGAACTTGAAGTGTTTGCTTGAGAATGGGGAACATAACACAAACAGACAGAAGGAAGGGACATATAAATGTGGATGTTGTGTCCAGTGTAAGTATATTATTAATAGAGATGAAATTTTCTTGGCTAGTAGAAATAAAGAAATATATAGTAAAGGATATTTTAATTGTGAAAAAGTGCCAAAACGAAGCGTGAATAAAAGACTCAGTTTTATAAATTTATTAAATCCACAACAAAATGGATATGGACCAAGTTAAAAGCACATACAAAACACCATGAACGCCTTGAACATTCAACCTTGCATTTTCGTCTTTTTTACATAGACTTCATCAGATGACCAGAATACTCAAGGAAATCCAGTATTTATATAAAAACAATTAAATTAATAACCTATGGGGAGTTAATCACCACTTTAAAAAAAAACAATGATTCCACAGCTTAAATCTTGTTTAATCATTTAAAATATTAACCATTAAAATTCCTTGCTTGTTGCCACTTGAACAACTATAAAAATAATATTAATTTAATTAGTTCATTTAAAATTATCTATTTAAAATGAGAAATAGTTAATATATCCAAAAACCCATTAAATAATGTTTAAAATTAATTATAAAGTGCTTTTAATGTGTTTGTGAAATACAGAGAATCCTTGTAACAGTGGGATACCTATGCCATCTGGTAGCTATTGTTAATATTACACTTCATGTTCCTTCAAAGTTTGGCAGACCTTAATTTTAATAATGGTAAAATAGAAATGCAGTCATTCCAACCAGGGGGGGCTACCTGCTTCTAGGGTTACTTGCCACCATAACTCTCTAAATTCTATCTTGTCTTCCCAAGGGCCCCCCGATATAATTTTTAATTTGTTCTAATACCATAAACCCAAATTGGGATTCAGAATATGCCTTAGTGTGTTTAAAAAGGGCATTAGTTTCCTTCCCCACTGAAATTTCGTAAGTATGTTCATAGGTCCTTCTTTTTAACATCCTCTCCATCTTTCCAACATAGAAGGACCCACATACTTTACAAATAGCCAGATAAATGATTCCCTTGGTTTCACAATTGTAATGGTCAGAACTGTTAATCCATTTATTTCTACATTCCAGGTAGTATTTCTCTGTATTCAAAAGGTATGTACATTGATTACAATGGCCACATTTATATGTACCTACCTTACTTCTATTAATACTACCTTTGTCTTTATTTTCCAAAATAGTTCTGATACATTGTGAATTTTTATAAATCACCTTTTGTGGAATGTTAGATATATTCTCTATATCTGAAAGAGAAACAAATCTCTCTCATTCCCTTAAAAATATTTTTTTAACATTATTATTTACACCATTATATTCTAATATTAAAGCCTGTTGAAATTCATCCCCGTTATTTTCTTTGTTATTTTTGAACTCATTATTATATTCCTTACTTTTTTGTATGGGTTTGAATTTACTATTTCTTCCATTTACTACTTCTTCCCTTATTTGCCTAATAAAATTCAGGGGGGTAGCCTCTCTCTAAAAACATAATTTCCAGTAACTCACATTCCTTAAAAAAATCATTTTCAGAACTAGTCATGCGACTACCCCTTACAAATTGCCCCTTAACAATGTTCTTTTTACAATGCATGGGGTGTGCGCTCTCAAAATGTAGAAATGAATTACAAAAAGTTGATTTTCTAAATATTTTGGTTTCAAACTTTGTCCCCATCATATATACTTCTATGTCCAAATATTGCAAACTGGTATCAGAGATTTTATATGTAAACCTTAAAAAAATTAGTTGTGTTACACATATACACCATGAATTCCTCAATTTTTTTCTTTTCCTGCTGTCCAAAAATAACTATATCATCCAAAAACCTACGATATAGTGTCCAGCAGGTTTTAAATTCAGTATTTAATATGTTTCTCCTCCCATTTTGCTAGGACCAAATTAGCATAAAAAGGGGCACAAGCTTCTCCCATTGCTACCCCCTGTATCTGTTGATAAAATTCCCCATTAAAATATATAAAATTATTCTTCAATATTAATTCCATTAACCAAATATTTACTGATTTTTCATTCTGTGTTAGGGTCTTGTCCTCATAGACTATCTCTTCTAATAATTCCATCCCATCCTTGTAGGGTATGGAAGAAAATAAGTCTATAATATCTATGCTGATAAAAAGAAGATTATCGTGGTATAATTCATCGGAAATTTCTCTTAGAAGGTCCCAGGAATCTCTTAATATAGTTTTTCTGCTTAACCATACATTCTTTAGCTTCTTATCTATGTACTTGGCTAAAGCATAAGTCTTAGATCCTTCTGCAGATACAATTGGTCGTAGGGGATGGTCCCTTTCACATTTATGTATCTTAGGTATACCAAATATTGTAGGTGTTCTTGGTTTATCCACTTTCAGATACATAAACGTGTTGTAATCAATACGTTCTTCATGCAATATATTATTTATACTCATATCTATTTTCTTATAGGCTATATTTATCTAATTTAATGAGACATTGGAATATCTTGTTTCATCCCATAATATTGTGTTCATCTTACTTTCATATATTATGTTATCCATAAGGGCCACCCCACCCCCTTTATCTGGTTTCATTACTCTAGTATTCCTATTGTCCTTAATTTCATACATTAATTCTCTTTCTTTCTTACTTACATTAACCCTATATCCCGCTTTGACCTGTTCTTTTCTTACCTCTTTTTCTACCACCTTTTCCAGATTTTTCAACTGGGGGTGTAAGGGTGGGTTATAAATACTCTTTCGTTTTAATTCAATATTTGTATTCACCTTTTTCTCTGGAAACATAATACTAAAATTAACTTTTCTCAAAAACATTTTTATATCCAGTAAGCTTCTATTAATGTCACCTTTTTTATATAGGATAAATTTCAACCCCTTAGAAAACAGCCCAAAATGTTCCTTTTCTATAGTTAAGTTACTAAAGTTGTATATGGAATAATTATTGTACTTATTTTTAGTTCCATCTATCAAGATTTCATTGTTGTGAAATGTAGTGGGGGTGGTATTCATTAGAATCTCCCCCTCCTCTGAAAATGTATCTGCTGTGGGCCATGTTTATTCATCAGCCTCTCAGATCTACGTAAAGGTGGGTAGGCCTGGTCATAATCCTGGTCCTCCCCATAAAAGTGCCTTTCGTTCCTATCATTCTCTACCATAGGTTCCTCAGAATTTTGCTTAGTTTCATTATTTTGTTTAAAATACTTCTGTGGAGGTTTTGGATAACTACTATTACTATCATATTCTCTGATGTCCCTCTCCAACTTTTTTATTTTTCTGAGTACCAATTCTTCACATTTATCATCTATATCATTTCTAATGGCAAAATATTTATCTTTCTCTTCCTTAATAGTAAATATTAAATCTTCCTTAATATGCTGGTCTAATTCTTCTATGTCCTTTTGAATTAAGTCTTGACACCTTACATTCTCTCTAATAATCAATTTCAAGACGTCCAAACCACACTTATTAAAAACCTCTATAAGTTTATTATAAAATACAGAACCCATAATGACATTATTGGGAAATTTATACACACGAAGTCCTTTAGGGACTATTTCCCTAGAAATACACTCTTTTAAATATTCATTTTCAATGTCCAGTGTCCTGTACTTATACATTAATTTAGAAAGTTTGTCCAATTTAAACTTATAGGAATCATCAAAAACATTATGTTTGTTGCTATTATTATCAACTTTAAATATATATTTAGTCCGTAGCCAGTCTTTAGTTTCCTTGAAAATCTTTGGTTTAACAGTACCTGTAACCATAGCTCTTTCGTCCGCTGTTTTTTGTCCTGGTTCAAGGCTCCTGCCCCTATTGGAGCAAACACCATTATCAGCAACTTTAAAAACATTTGGGGTGGAAGCAGCGTTAAAAGTTCCACTATTTGCTTCACCAAGGTCACTGACGTCTTCCAATATGCCCATAAGCTCCCTTTGCCTTCCATTACCAGCCTCTCTTTGTGTTATTAACCTTTCGGTTCCTGGATTGTGACGCTTGAGCTAGGTTACCACATATCCCCACCAAGGATTGGCTAAGTGGGGTCAATAGATCGATCAATTCCGTTAGTTGACCAATGAACTTCCTCGATTGGCCTAATTGGTCCTGCCCCCTCAGTTCAGGAACTGGCTGCGTCTCCATCTCCATTCTACTCTAATCACAAATAAACCAAAGTAGTGGAAAAACTGCACGACTCAACCAATAAATCCAAAAAGTGCCAAAACGAAGCGTGGAGAAAAGACTCAGTTTTATAAATTTATTAAATCCACACCAAAACGAATATGGACCAAGTTAAAAGCACATATAAAACACCATGAACGCCTTGAACATTCAACCTTGACAAGATAGAATTTAGAGAGTTATGGTGGAAAGTAACCCTGGAAGCAGGTAGCCCCCTGGTTTGAATGACTACATTTCTATTTTACCATTAGTTGGGAGGGTGGCCTAATGGTTAAGGTGTTTGCTTTACAAATATAAGGTGCAGGGTTTGAGTCTCACAAGGGATAATTGGCTAGGCTTACAATGACTTGCAAGAGCAGCTAGCCTAGTACTAACCTATGAACCTATAAGGTCTGCCAAACTTTGAAGGAACATGAAGTGTAATATTAACAATAGCCACCAGATGGCATAGGTATCCCACTGTTACAAGGATTCTCTGTATTTCACAAACACATTAAAAGCACTTTATAATTCATTTTAAATATTATTTAATGGGTTTTTGGATATATTAACTATTTATCATTTTAAAAAGATAATTTTAAATGAATTAAATTAATATTATTTTTATAGTTGTTCAAGTGGCAACAAGCAAGGAATTTTAATGGTTAATATTCAGCTCTGTGCCATTAACTAAAACATAAACAACTAGCTAAGATGATAAGTACTTTGTATACTGTGATAAAGAAATATGTATCCTGTCTAACTCTATGTCATTATACTGCCTACCGTCCTTGCTAATATGTTATTAATGTTACATTTGTAGTAATCTTAGAAATAGTAATGGCAGTCTTGTACTTGTATGTAAATAGCCTATGTTTTTGTTAAGTTCTTTCAGCTCATTTACTGTACCTAATTATCAGTGTAACTCTGTTGGAGCTTTTCTCCCCGGGCCTCCGCTGAAAAAGGACATGTATCCAGTCGGACCATCCCGGTTAACAAATGTAAAATAAAATAAATAAATAAATAATAATATTTTAAATGATTAAACAAGATTTGAGCTGTGGAATCATAGTTTTTTTTTTAAAGTGGTGATTAACTCCCCATAGGTTATTCATTTAATTGTTTTTATATAAATACTGGATTTCCTTGAGTATTCTGGTCATCTGATGAAGTCTATGTAAAAAGATGAAAATGCAAGGTTGAATGTTCAAGGCGTTCATGGTGTTTTGTATGTGCTTTTAACTTAGTCCATATCCGTTTTGGTGTGGATTTAATAAATTTATAAAACTGAGTCTTTCCTCTACGCTTCGTTTTGGCACTTTTTGGATTTCGATTCGTGCAGTTTTTCCACTACTTTGGTATACTTTAATTGTGAGTCATACGGATTAATTTACCTGGCCTTGTGTGGATCTTGTGATTCTTTTTACACTGGCAAGACTGAGCGGAAGCGCAAGAGAATTTATGAACATTTATATGATGTCCAAAATAAAAAAGAAACTAATGCTTTGTATAAGCACACTTTGTAGTGTCCACAAGCTAAATTTTCTTTCTTCGTATTAGAGGGAGTTACGAAAAAAATTTGAGGGGGTCTTTGGGAAGAGAAAATCGAATATAAAAATTATGGTGGCAACTGACTTTAGAAGCATCATCCCCTCCTGGTTTAAATGATAATCTTTCCATTACATCCCTATTAAAAATGAGAGCTGCTAAGCTATAAGGTTTTTTTAAGTAATCTTGAAGCAGTTCCATTAGAGTGTACAGATTTTATATACTTCACATTATTTGATAAAGGGTCTTTTGCACACAAGTTTTAAAATGTTTTTTATGAATTTGGGACACTGTCATTTTTTGCCACTAGATGAAGTGTTTACATTGTTTATGTATTTTATTTTAAGTTACATTTTAAATTATGTTGGTGTTTAGATATTCAAAGATTTTATATTGGATTAACGTTTACTGAAAATATGAATGTTTCTAGTTTTAAATGGTTTTAATGGATATGTTTTTAACATGATTATGCAGTTTATTTAAGGATATTTTAATTTATTTAATTCCAGTTCCGCATCTGATGAAGTCATCTACTGAGTGACAAAAAATGCTTGTGAGTGTTTCTCAGCGTTTTATGGTCTTACTTTACTGTGTTGCCTGCTATTAAACGTATTTTGAACTGTCCAGAATCTCCTGGCCTGGGCATTTTTTCTTTATGTCTGAACTTTTGAAATAAGAGCAGTTCTCAAGGATTCTCTGTTAACATCATTCTCTTTTAAATTTAAAATATGAGTTGGAATAATATGAAAGGTTATTTTAACTGTGATACGGGGAGTGGTTTAAATATGCTGTAAATAATGCCAAGTAGTCTACACAGGTAAAATGGTGAAAGCATTATATGAACAGATTTATGAATATCTGTATGATATTAAAAAATAATACATTAGCCAAGCATATGATGAACAATATAGATTATGTATTTTGATTTAGAGCATTAGAAAAAGTTGAAAAAAATCCAAGGCGTGGCCCTAGGAAGGATCATTTGGTGGCACAAAAGCTTTAATGGCAATTGACCTTGAGGGTGGATATCCCACTGGGATAAAATGAATTTAGTTCTATCACAAGTATTTTAAAATTAAAATTATATCACATTTAGTGAATTTAAATTATGTGTTTTAATGCCTGTTTTATTTTTTTTTTTAAAGTTTATAGTTTTATGTTATACAACATTAGAAAATGGTTTATATTACTGATTTGGATGAATTAGATCATGTGATTGAGGCAGCTTTTATTTAAAAGAGAGTGATGCTAACAATGTTGTATTCTGATAAAGTCTCACATTATATAGGGATGGCAGCACTTAATACATTGGATTTTTTCCCCGCCTGAGTTTAATGAGCAGTTTGGCTTGTTTTGTGTTAATATTTTTAATTCTAGTGTTTATGAATCTGCTGAGCTCAGCCAGAAACTGGTCCATATGGATTAGCATACTACCTTGCTAGCAAATACAAATACATTAGAAATAATTAAAAATAAATAGAAAGACACATCGTGAACTACAAACAGTCAGCGAAATGGGACCAGGCAATATGTAATCCTTTGAAACTTCAGTGTATTTCACACTGAGAATCTGTTATTAATCAGTATCTTTGAAAATGATACACAGCCTGATTATTTTGCAGCAGGGAACTTTGCACTCATTTTCATAAACCAAAACCTGTCTAATTCCTTATTACAATTACAAGCAGCATTTTATCCCTGCAGACTTCACTGGTCTCCCACTCAACTTTATACATCTTAATGGCAAGATA
This sequence comes from Protopterus annectens, assembly GCF_019279795.1. Classification (NCBI taxonomy): domain Eukaryota; kingdom Metazoa; phylum Chordata; order Ceratodontiformes; family Protopteridae; genus Protopterus; species Protopterus annectens. Next base: position 129,496,287 of record NC_056734.1, read on the forward strand.
ACAAACTACATGCTGTTTACTCCTAATTTCAGCATCTTAGCTCCTGCACTTACTGTTTTAGCCTCAAAATCCACACCAATAGAAGTTGTTATATCAATTTCTTAATACAATTTTAGATTAAGAATGCAGTTTCACTAAACATATTGAAACTGACAGAGCAAAAACCAGTAATGTCAAGAATGTGCAAGAAGACACAATGCAATATTTACTTATTTATTATTTATTGACATTTAGTGGTTATGAAAGTACGACTGGGTCAGAAACCCATTTTCAGTGGAGGGCCAGGGAGAAAAGCTACACAGTATAAAGTCTGGACAGTAGAAATTTACACAATATTAATATAAAGACTTTGCATGCATTTTAAAACATAGATTAAAGTAAAATAATTGGCAAAATATATACAATCAAAAACATGTGTCAATCAAGAAAATAGTAACCCTTAGCATTTTTAATAAAGTAGCGATAGTATTAGTTGACAAATCAGTTAGAGAGATAGTTTGATTACAAAGCTGTCAATTTTTAGAAATAGGAAGTTTTGACTTTTAAGTAATAGAGATAAAAGAGTAATATGAGAAAAGTCAAACATTAGTAGGAAAATGAGTTTAGGGATATAACAAAAAAATATCTATATACAAAAAAATAAAAATTAAATGTGAAAATAAGTAATCAGACTGTAGTACAAGGTGAGATGAAATGAGGTAGTGCCATCTGTGCCATGGAGAATATGATAGTTCATGTCTAATATATGCCAGCATAGCTAGCTGGAGTTCTGTTAAGAATTTTATGACATTTGACTATCACACTGATTTGTATAGATGCTTGTGTTCAAAATGTATTTGTAAAGTTGCTTGTGCTAAAAATGCATCAACAGTGGGCCCTGCTTGACAGAAAAGAGATATGCATGTATGTCAGACAATATTATTATAACTGATTCAATGTATATGTTTTAACAAAAAATTCTGGAAGGGAAGAGGTTAATTTCAGTCCAGCTAATGTTGAAAAATAGGTTGAAAATTAAATGGGTTTGTTTAGGCCACAAAGATTCTATCTTACAGGTCTGAATGCAGCCAGAGACAAAAATGTCTGGGAAAACCAGGACTAGAAATCTTACTGCATTGTCCTTATGGGTGAACTGATTGTTACACCCACCAAATGTAGCTAGCAGATACGACTGGTGCAAGGCAACCGCACATGTTCAAAAGTTAAACAAAAAATACAGCCAGCACCTGAGGACTCCACACTGAAACAATATATTTATTTCATCTTCCAATTCCACATACACTGTGTGTGTGTGTGTGTGTGTGTGTGTGTGTGTGTGTGTGTGTGTGTGTGTGTGTGTGTGTGTGTGTGTGTGTGTGTGTGTGTATAAATCAAATATCCAAGTGTGTGTCTCAGCTACTTGGAACAGGGACACATAGCTCCAAAGTGGTTAGTGTGGAGTCTTGTTTGGGGCCTGGAGAGAAACATAGAGTCCAGGCCCCAGGTAGGCCCTAGGTCGGCAATGTGCTCCCTGTGTTCTATTAAGGGAAATTGTGCTTGGTACAGATAGCTGCATCTGAAAATTCTGTGTGTATCCATTTTTGTTCCTAGTGGCTGTCCCTCACTTGTGTCAGTGGTGAGGATTGAGGCTCCTTGATTACTGGCCCAGAGTAGGGATGGTCACATATTGGTGGCAGTTGGGAGGGATATTAATTGAACTTCAGTAGCCTGTGGGCAGTTGTCATTGAAGGTGTGTGTACTGTCAGCAGCCACAAGGTAAACATACAGAGTTTCATTTTTACAAAAGTTTTATTTATTTCTATTAGTTTAGTTTATTCAGGGAAAACAGGCAAAGATGTCAGCAGAGGATTATGGCAAGCTGAAAAAGAACCAGTTGGACAAGGTGTTTGAAGCCAAAGGTCTGGTACATGCCAACCTGACTAAAGAGGAAATTATTTCAACCTTAATCGCAGCTGCAGAACAGACCAGCAATGAGGAAGACACCCAGCCTGGTGATGGGGATGTGCAGCTTTCAGAAACAGGACAGTTCGCCTTTTCCTCAGAGGACATAAAAATCCATCTGGAGTTGAAGAGACTTGAATGGGAGACCTAACATTTGGAATTAAAAAATGAGAGACTGCAGCAGAAAAAACAGATGGAATTAGAATCAGCAGACAGACTGCGATGTTTGGAGGTCAAACAGAATGGGAGACTGCGGCATTTAGAGACTGAAGAGAATGAGAGACTGTGGCATTTGGTGGTTAAAGAAAAGGGGAAACTGCACAAATATGAGAGGGAGATACTGACTCTTTGTCAGGGTCATGGAGGGAATGGAGAAGGGAATAACTGAACCCCAAAAACAATAAAGATCAGTAAATTGCTTCCACAGTTTACAGAGGGTAATAATTTTGATAGTTTTATTCACATCTTTGAAAGAGTATGTAAACAGTATAAGGTTAACCAAGGGCTCTGGGTACAGTTCCTTACCCCATTACTCCATGGTAAAGCTGTAACTACTGTTTCTAAATTGTCTGATACTGATTGTTTAAACTATGATAAGTTAAACAATGTTTATTGGAATGTTTTAAGTTAGTACCTGAAGTTTACAGAAAAAAGTTTCATGAGCATGGATGCAAGGCAGGTGAAAGTGTATGCGATTATACTGCTTAGTTAAGCACTTATTTTCATAGGTAGGTGAGTAGATGTTAGGTCACCACTTTTGAAAGGCTGGCAGACCTTTTGATGAGGGAACAAGCCCTTAGCATTTTGGCTGAGGACATGAGAATCTGGTTGGCAGTCTGGGAGTGTAACTTTGCAGATGAGCTGGGGAGAAAAGGGGATGTCTACTTAGCAAGCAGGGCACCACTGCACAAGAAGGGGGTACCCAGTGCTGCACATGAATATAAGGGAACCCTTGATGGGTTGTCTAAACTACCCCAACAGAGTCCACCAGTAAAAGGGAAAGCCACTAGTTCAGGTACATCGCCAGGATGAAGGGTTTGATGTTTTAAATGTAACCAGAGGGGCCATGTAGCATACAAATGTCCCCTGAAGCAAGGTGGGGAACAAAATGTGAGGGAACCAGCAAGTGAGAATAACTGCATGCCAGTGGTAAGCTGTCTGGAGATAACACGGGTACTGGACTATCACCAGAGTATGTATCCTATCTTAGTGGATGGAAGACAGGCCACTGATAAGAAAGGCACAGCCTCTGACATAACCATTGTGAAGCCTATGCTGTAGCAGTGATAATGAAGGTGAGACACAGCTGCTGGTGGGTACTGCTGTTCCCTTGGACAGAGTGACTGCAAGGGCAGAGGTGAGTAGAAATACCCAGGCTGACAGTGAGGCACTGCTGTCAGAGGATACCAGACTTCCTGTGGAAGGGGAGTTGGGAAGGGTTATTGCTGGGGTTGTTGTTTTGGCTGTTTCTTTATCAATCCATATGTTAACAGATGGGTAGCAAACTGGCTCACTGATAGAACCCATGTAGTCAAAATAGGGAAAGCCACCTCAAGCAGCAGACCCCTAACAAGCGGTGTACCCCAGGGTTCGGTCTTGGGGCCTCTGTTATTTGGGATATATTTTTCTGAGGTGCAGGCCAAAACCAGTGGGCTATGGCTGACCAAGTTTGCAGATGACTGCAAGCTGGGTGCTGTGATCAATTCCCCTAGTGATGTGGGCATCCTCCAAGAGGGTCTCACTCAGACAAATGACTGGTGCCAGAAACATGGTCTCAAGCTAAATACTAAAAAATACATCATTATCACATGAATAACAATGTCCTAAGCACTCAGTCAGTCATGAGGGATTTGGGCACCCAGGTTGATAGCAACCTGACTTTTGGCCACCATGTTGCTTCCGTGGTACAGAAAGCCTTCAGCATGGCCTACCTCATAAGTAAGGGTATCTCATCCAGGGACAAGGAGGTCATAACATCCCTGTATTCTTCCCTTATAAGGCCCATTATTGAGTACAACGCAGCTTTCAGCATGTACCTCGCAAAGCACATGCAGCAGCTCGACAGACCACAGAGCTTTCTCACCACGAGAATCCAGGGTGTCAAACATCTACCATACACAGACAGGCTAAAAGCCCTATCCCTCTACTCAGTTTCATACAGACTCCTCAGAGGTGACCTCTGTCTGGCATACAAGGTGATCATGGACTCCACCTTGATGAGAGTGCGTCATATCCGCAAGTCAAGCTCTATTCGAGTAACCCACATGCACGGCCTCAACCTGGTCTGTGACATCAACAAGACTTGTTGGCAGGACAGATTTGTGTCCCAGAGACTCCCTCATCTATGGAATAGACTCCCTCTCCACATCAAGCAGAGTACCTCTTTACCCCTTTTTAAGCGCAACCTGGATAACTGGATGGGAAACAGAAAATATACCTCTGGGATTCCTCCCATGTCCCTTCTGGACAGGAGCATTGTGTGCTGATTTGTCTAAACATGGGCTAAACTCTTGGGTAGGCTTATAAGGGCCTCAGGGCCAGTAGCCTAGTAACCTCCTATGATCCTATGATCCCTAATCCCTTCACCGTGGTGGCTGACATGTGTAGTCACTTGACATGAGGACCTGCCTACTTCTGTTAACATGCATGTTCCCACACATACTGTATGAAGACTATAATGCTGACTTAGCTTAGCAGAGAAAAATAGACACATCCCAAGCTGAAACACTGCATGCCATGTACCTCTGCCAATCCAATAGGATGCCAGCACTGCAGTGGGATGGACCACCTCTCTCCACTCAGTATGGATCAAAAAGTATTTGCTGCTGCTCCCACCTTATGTTATCAACCCCTTCATCTCCTGGGTCACTGGTCAGTCCTTGATAATCTAGTCAGAATGCTGGTCAGTCCTTGATAATCTAGTCAGAATGAGGGCTTTATCTTTCTGTGGAGCTGACATTGCACAGCTATTCATTTATAGTCACAGTCTGGTCATATGAAATATAATTTATTGTTTATGCTGCACACTTTAGCTCATTTCTAGTCTGCACTATGAATTCACTTTTTTAACTGATTCTGTTCTACATATACAGCTGTTTGCATTTGATTTCATACATATCTAAAAGTAGATGCTGATTATTGCTGTGACATTACTTTTTTATGTCTTGAAGCTTTTCTTCCTGGGCCTTTTCTGCAAATGGGTTATGCCCAGATTGATTTTTCCATCAATCAAAACAAACAAACAAACAAACAAAAAACACACTTTGCTACCACCATGGGTGAGGCAGTGGGAAGTACTAGGAGCTCTATAACTGAACAGAAAAAAAATATATTCACACATTTCCAAATTATCATAATTTCTGTAGCCCTTAAAACAGACGTTACTCAGCAGCCTTCATGTCAGTTGTTTAGTAAAAAAAAAATAATGAATTACTGAGTAAATCAGTACATCTTCTTAGTTTCTGTGCACTTACAGAGTTGCTGCTCCTGCTTCATATGTTTCAGCTTAAGTGACATAGAAGCCATTCATTGTGGTAAGGGAGTTTGTCTCCAAGGGATTTCACAACAAGCAGTTTGCCTCTACCAATACTATGGTATAGCTGGCCATCTTGTGATGTTACTTCAATGCTTCTCTTCCCAAGACCCTAATCAGAAAAACATATTGCCCAGCTACTCCTTCTGCAGGTGACCAAGCCAAATAAAAATATTGGAAAAATACTTTATAGTCTTTCAGTTGCATACTCATGGAACAAATGTGTCCCTTCACTCCACTACCAAAAGTGGTGAATTCAAAAAGCAATTAAAAATTAATTTCCAACATGCATGTATATCTACTTGTCAGGAAATTACCTAATTAATTTTTCTTCTTCTCTCAGTTAACATATCTGCCTGGTATCTACCTAAACTGTCTACATATATTAGTCTCTCTGCAGTTAGTACCTATGCTTTTAAATTGATCTTTTTTTGTACTATGCCACAATGTTACTCTGATTTTTTTTATTTTAGGCATTGCTACATTCCTTGTAAATAACTTAATGCTAACCAAATTTCTCAAACATGTTGTTATTGCATTCTGAAAATACTGTACTTTTGCCTTGTATATATTTGTATTGTATATTTATCTCTGTTTTTGTACTAAGCATCTTGCAACTTGAATTGTTAGGTTTTTCTTATTTTTTAATTACTTTCCTGGCGCTTTTCTCCTCGGGTCTCTGCTGAAAAAGGGCTCTCTGGGCCCAGTCGGACTAACCCGGTTAACAAATGTAAAAATAAATAAATAAATAAAACTCAATATAGAAATAAGCATCTCTTATACTTACTGGATAGCTAAAGTGGGAAACAATGAAACCATTCTTTTTCTGAACATTTCAGACAAAGTTTAGTGAACACGTATACCCTGTAGATGCTAACTGATAAAATTATCTGTGAACTTTGAAAAGTAGTTCACATCACTTTCAATAGCAGACACCTATAGTCTGCTGATTTCCAGTCTCCCATATGGAAACAGATCCTCCCCACCCCAATACTGTCTGCCCCTCCATCATATTTTATTTATTTATTTATTTTATTTTATTTTACATTTGTTGACCAGGATAGTCCGACTGGATACTTGTCCATTTTCAGCGGAGGCCCGGGGAGAAAAGCTCCATACATACATACAGAAAAACTGTTACATTAAACAAGTTAAAGCACTGTTACAGATACAATACATAGGATAAAAGTAATTAATTCTGTCATACATAGAGTAACAATTAGGAAGCAATGTAGGGATGGCTAAAAGACCTCTTTAGCACATGTTTATGTTGCCAGAGTTAGTCAGGATTAGAGCAAGGGCATAGCCATTGCCTTTTAAAGTACTGTTTTAGATTTGTTTTGAATTGGGTTAAAACAGGTTCTGAAGTAAGCTCAGCAGGAAGTGAGTTCCATATTTTACCAACAGAGCTAGAATATAGGGAGTCTCCAGATGAGTTGTTGCTTTTGAGGGTTTGGACTAGTAATTTGTTGGATGAGCGAAGTGTCTTGAGGTTCCTGTAAGGGGTGATCATTTTTGTAAGTACGGGTGTGTTTTCAGGTTGGTACATAATTTTATGTGCTACTATTAGCTGATTGTACTGAAGCTGGACAGGCAATTCTAGCCACTCTAGATTCTTTAGGTTCAGACAGTGGTGTGTTCTGTATGCTGCTCCAATGGCAAATGTAGCAATATGATTAAAGCAGCTAGAGAGTTTATTGAGGTCAGACTTACTCAATTTCGTGAAGAGAGGGGATGCATAAAGGAGGGTGGAAGTAGATGTGTGCAGACAATTACCATCATAGCTAGTGGAGCGAGGAAAAGTTTGATCTTGTATAGTGAGCCAAGTTTTTTATTAACTTTTTTAATAGTTTGATTAATATGTATATCAAACTTGAGGTTATTATCAACTGTTACACCTAAGAGTTTGGTACAAGGATCTGGGACAATGACAGTGCTATTTTTAGGTTTTATAGTAAAGGTTGGAGCGGAGGCTTTACAAGTGGGGGAGAAAAGCAGTAGCTTTGTTTTTGTTAGGATTTAATAGGAGACGTCGATTACACAGCCAGTTTTCGACAGTATTAAAAACATTTTGGGATAGAGTCTGCAAACTTAAAGGGGAGGTGGCAGAGCAAACCAAAGTGGAGTCATCCGCATATTGAATGCAGGTAGCTGTTGGGATGACTGTGTACAGGTCATTAATAAAGACAGAAAATAATAGGGGGCCTAATATAGAGCTCTGAGGGACCCCAAGGGTGATAGGTAGAAGGGAAGATAGTTTGTTCTGCCGTAGTACAGCCTGTTGTCTACCACTCAGATAAGATTTGAACCACTGGATAACCTGGACATCTAGGGGAATAGTTTTAAGTGTGTGTAGTTGGCAGTTGACTATGTCGAAGGCTTTGGAGAGACCTTGTTGGCTAGGCTTATGTAGGCCCTTGGGCCGATAGCCTAGTACCTATCTATGAACCTATGAAGAAAGAGGGCAGAAGAAAGCTTATTGTTGTCTCAGTTTTGATTAATAACATTGGAGAAGGAGTGGAGGCCATGGTTGTACTGTGGAATGGTCTTAAACCATGCTTCAAGTTAGCCAGAGGATTGTGCTAAATGAGATGGCTCAGGAGTTGTTTATGGATGCACTTCTCCATACTTTTAGCCAGGGGTGACAAAATAGCTATAAGTCTGTAATTTGACAGTTCTGTGGAACTGCCCCCTTTGTGGAGTGGAATAACATGGGATGTCTTCCAGATGGAGGGGATAGTAGATTCTGATATAGTTCTGTTGATCAGGATAGAGATCAGGTATGCTATGGCATCTGCAGATTTTTATAGATACTCTGCTGGGAGGAGATCCACTGCAAAGGTGGCAGGTTTTAGTTTCTTGATTAGGGCACAAATAAGTGATGTGGAAACTGGTTGAAAGTTAAAGGGGAGTTGAGAACTAGGTGCGGCGGTATTAGGACTTGGGCAACTGGGAGATAGCTGGTTAGCTAGTGACTGGATAGTTTCTGTGAAGAAACTATTAAAGGAATTGGCAATGTCTTCCAAAGGTTTTTGGATGTTAGCCAAAGGGGTAGGAGTTGTGCATTACCCTGGGTGAATAAGTATATTTATGGCTGCCCAAAACTTTTGCAAATTGTTTTGATGCTTCTGTTGGACATGGCAGTAAACGTTTTTTTTTTATCTAGGGTGGTAGATTTTTTAGTGTTGTTCCTTAGTTGTCTAAATCTAAGTTGATCTAAGGGGGATTTTGTGGTACGCCAAGTGGTCCAAGCTTTGTTTCTAAGTAAGATCATTTGTCTGGTTTCTTTTGAAAGCCATGGAGCAACTTTTGCTTTAGTTCTTATAGAACGTGCAGGTGCATGGATATCAAGGATGGCTAGGAATTTGGTGTTGAAATATAATACAGCTTCTTCAAGTTGAAGATGTTTTAGGACTGCCAAATTACATGCTTTGAGTTCATTTTGGAAATTCGCAGGTTTAAAGTTTTTGTTGTTTCTAATTGTTTTGTAAGTAGGTTGGTTGGGGATTTCAGTCTTATGCCTGATTATATAGGTAAGAAAATGGTCACTTATGTCTTCAGGTCGGGTACCGGCCCTATATATGTGGGGATGGCTATTAATGAGTATCCAATCTAGGATACTAGCTTTGTTGTTAGGTTTACTGATCTTTGTAGGGGAGGATATGATCTGAGTAAATCTTTATAGATTTACATGGATGGTAGTAGATTCTGAGGAACAAATATTCCAGTCAATGTTGAAGTCTCCTAGAACAATGGTTTCTTGAGGGTAGTTACTAGACAGCCAAGAGAGGATATCTTCTAGGGTGTTTGCATTATTATCTGGGGGAATGTAGATACAGGCTATGTTAATACTTTTGTTTTTATTAATTTGAAGCTTGGTAATGAGAATTTCAGCATTATCAACACGGGGTGGTTCTGTGGAATCAGAGGTAACATGTAGAGTAGTTTTGTATAATACAGCTACCCCTCCTCCCTTCCTAGTGGTACAGTCTAACCTTAGTATGTTATAACCTGGGGGTAAAACCTTGTTATCTGGTGTTCATGGTTTTAGCCAGGTTTCAGTAAGACAAAGTTTATCTGGGGAATGTGTATCTAGGAGTGCATGCAGGTGGTGGACCTTATTATTTAAGCTTCTAATATTTAGGTGCCTGACCAGGAGTGAGTTTGAAGGTCTATGTTAGTGGGAATAGTAGAACTGCGGCTAGGATTGACTAGTGAGGTTGGGCCAGAGTTTGGATGAATGTCCCCATCCCTTGTGAGGTTGCCATGTAGTCTAATTGTGAGCTTCAGGAATTTAAATATTAGTCTTAAGTAATTCTTGGTTTGATATGATGAGATATATATACATCTGACTTATAACTGGCATGGTTAAAATTATTGTATTCTGATGTTAGTGATACACATTATCCCCAACTGCATTTCTGATGTCAACTTTTCACAGAGCCTTTTGCAAAAGAACTGTGCTTGTGCTTAATTTAGAGTATAGTCCCACTGACGGAAACAACTCAGACCTGGAGTTTCCCTAGACTGGCTTTATTGCTCCATGCTGGGTAGTCAGGGACATCTGGCAGTACATTACAACAGCATGATACAAGCAGCAGCAGTTCAGGATATACAGATGAAAAATGTTAAATTACTTCACACTTATTGGGCTTTTCCAAATCTCACCCCTGGAGCCTTCATACGTACTACTCAGGCAGCTAGAGCTTTTGACACTTTCTCATCCATTGATCTTGTTGTCATTTTTTTGTGTATATGGTGTGTGTGTGTTGGGGGGGTGATCAGTAATTTCCCTCTTGCCTGGCTTTGACAGAATATGTTAGTTTCCCTGCTGGGAGGAAGCAGTAACTATGGAAAGGAATGAATTGTTCCAAACTTTCTCTTGCTCCCCTATATTATGTGCTGAACTACAGATAAACAGATCAGTTCTGGTGCAATTAATAGCCAAAGACTCGGGGCAAAAGTGCTCTCCTTGGGAGTGAACTGTTTAAGGCAACTTCTGAAACTAGAAACTGCAGAGATTCTTGCCACAGATAAGCTTTTCTAATTATTTTGTGAGAAAGATGAAAGGTCTTGTCAAAGCCGATGAAACCATTTTGTGCTATCAGTCTCTGACCCATCAAGGCAACCTGAGGGTTTGTATCATTTACTGCAAACATCACTTCTTCTGAAAAATGCAGTAACACTGTTCTTGACACAGAAATATATATTTTAAAGCTATAAAATGACCTCTTGGTAGTTTATCAAATTCTCTATATGCCAAATGGATAATAAATCAAAAGGTTTTATATTTTTCTTGTAATTCATAAGACTATCTGGGTGGGGATCTGTCTGTTCTATTCATTCTTGAATGTTGTTATGGTTTTTGAATGTAACCAGAATTCTTTTTTTTAACTAATGCCACTGCTGAATGGTTGATGGGACATCCCAACAAATAAGTAATTTCATAATTAGTCTTAGTACTGAGCATGGTACATAAACTTCCTTCAGAGAAGTAATTCATTAGATTTGTGGCTCTTATCTGAACTTAATTTGACAGACACAGATTATTTACTGTTTATATCCATTGTTGTCAGTGTTTTAGCATTATTTTAATCATTATTCATTTAATATAATTACTAATGGTGTCTTTACCAAGAACTGTCACCTCATTACATTGCTGTTAATAATTCACATCTGTCCCTCAGCAACATCAAAACATTACTGTTTCCTCCTCACCTTCCTCGATTGATAAGAGTGTATCTACACTGTTATATACTGTTTGTTTATTATACTATTATCAACACTGTTACATACTGTTATATATTGCTTCCTTATTATACATTTTATTATACTTTTATTTACTTTTATTGTAAAAATGTATTTTCTGTAAAACTGTCTTAATTACTTATGCATAATCTTATTATAATGTTTGTGGCGCTTTCCTCCTCAGGCCTCTGCTGAAAAGGGGCTATTCGGCTCAGTCGGACTATCCCAGTCAACAAATGTAAATTAAAAATAAATAAATAAATAGTATTAATTATTAATTTAATATTATTATTTTAATTATATTTAATGTTGATTATTGCTTAAAGCATTGCTGCAGGTAGGCTACAACAGATTACTTTGTACCCCAGTGATTTCATTGCAAATTTAGTTTACTAAAATTCAGTTGTGGGCTTATATTTAATAGGATGTGTGCATGGCAACAGCAAGCCCCAATATGTAACTACTCATATATGCACCTAAAGGCTTTTTCGTCTCTGAATCCAGAACTGCTACTACTTGTAGCCTGCTGTTGTAACGTACATCTCCCAACAGCTTTTCTGGCAATTCATTTATAAGTCAAAATAGGCCTACAGCCCACTACTTTACTTCCCTGTCTCTAGCATTTTTAAATTTGTTAGATGGTCTGGAAACAAAGTACATGTCAAAAGCCTCACTTTTGTCAACCTTTTGTCTAAAATGCAAATTTGCTACTGAATATGTGCACTACTAAAGACATGAAGCTGGCAGATTTTTTTTCCAAGTAAACTGTCTTATTTAATCTTAAATGAGTAATTGCAAAACTTTTGAAATATCACAAAACTTTAAATTTCCTTTATGCAACAGAGTTTCTATGGATATGACTCATGAACAAGTCTGAATTATTTGCATAACGCTGGTATGAATATTAGTAACACACACCCTGTGAAAGGAGCAGTAACTTACAAAGATCAAAGGTTAAATTACAGTTTCTGGAGAAAATAAAGATGTAATAAATAATAAAGGTAAACTTTCTACATGCCTGATAACTACTCAAAATTCTGACTGGTACTAAAACATACTTTGTAAAAATGTATGTAATACAGAGCTTTTTTCTCTGGAGTACCATTGAAAAAATTAATTTCTAGTCAGACTTTCTTAGTAAAAAAAAGGCAAATAAACAACTGAGATGAAGCAACAGACAGCTAAGGAATACACTAACATAACTTACTGCAACCCACTATCCTTTCATTGACACTAACATATAAAACATGTTGCTTTATTCCTTTAATTTCAGTAGTTCGTTTTCTGTTTTATAAACTTGTTGGAACACATTGACTACATCACTTGTTTTCATTTAATCTCCAAGTATTACATCTGGGTTAGCTGTGACTCTGAGAACTGTTCTACTTACTTACCTCCATAGATGTGAATCACACCATGCCCTGAGAACTGCATAGGCTGATTTACTGAGGGCTATTTCCCTCTCCACAGGAGGTCATTTTGAAGGTGTGAACTGAACAAGCACAGCGTCAGTGAGATAAAACCTTTCTAAATGTTCCCAAAGTAAAACTATCACCTCTTCTGGCACTTTATATCATGAGAACTATTTTCTTTTCCTTTTTCCAGCGTGATGGTGCTGCTAGGGGAAGATGAGTGTGATAAACCTCTTTATAGATGCTAGTAAACAACTGGAGGGATTTTTATAAATATCAGTAAACAATCATTGGGAAAACATGCTGATATATGTTCCCATGCAAAAAAAAAAAAAAACTTCCAATTTTTTATATGATGGCAAGTGTTCTCCTTCACTTCTTTGTTACTTTTTTTTTTCTACTTAACAATAATGTCAACAGAAATGAATATGATACCACCCTTAAAGTAAAAGCGCAATTTCTACCTTTCATAGCTATTTAATTTGTATTGTTTGCTCTTTCTTAACAATACTGATGAACATGATAAACTTTTTTTTCACAAATGTTAGCAGACAACTGAATCAGGTACAATTAGTAAATTAATTCATATATACTTTAAATATAGTCCACTGGATTTAGTGATTCTGTGCTTTGTACAATATCATAGCACTGCTCATGAAATACAATACAAAATGATAATACAGTGCAGATAAACACAGGATAGCATCAGTTACTTTGCTAAAAAGCCTATAAAACATCAGATGACAATAACCAAACATATATAAAAAGTCTGCTGGCTTTATGTGTTAATTGTTAATATTATTTTTGTTCATGTCAGGAACTTACAAAACTGTGACAACTGCCTACAATTACTTGTATTATATTTTGCTACTAGTACTTACTAGGAGTTAATCATTCTGGTTAAAATTCTAGTCAGCAGAAATTTAAAATAATATATACAATATGCGTAATGCGCGTATGCATATACATGTATAGATCAATAGAAAGCTAGATAGGTAGATGGGTAGGCAATATATATATATATATATATATATATATATATATATATATATGTGTGTGTGTGTGTGTGTGTGTTATACTGTATTCCTGTTGAAATTCCAAGGATCTTAAAAGCAATCCTTGCAGTATGAGACTTAAAGTACAATTGTGAAAATGCATACACTAAGTCCAAATTTATGATACCTCACAGTATTCCCCCCTACTTAGAGATAGAGATACTCCAGTTTCCCAAACAAAATTACTTGAAGTAGTCATTGATCATAATATAAAATTTGACATGCACATATTACAGACCATAAAAAAGTTCACAAAAAACTAGGAACCTTGTGCAGAAATCAGCACTTTCTAAATAAATCTTCAAGGGCCACTAAAGCAAGAACCCATCTTATCTCTACTCTACTATACGCCTCACAAATTCTTACAAACGTTAAGATATCTAATCTAGCAAAACTCAAAACTGTTATAATAAAATTGCACAGTTTACCACAGTAACAAATTTCATATCCCATCATTGTTTGGCTTTAAAACAACTATCCTGGCTCGAACTACCAAATCTACTTACTTATAATCAACTCACATTCGCCCATCAAATACTAAATCAGCCAGGAAAAATACCAGTACTTCAAACTATACAAATACACTACAACAACAGGGTATTGTGTTCCAGTAACAAATCCTTTCTAAATATATCCAAACCTAACAACGCAGCTGGAGTTCCCCTTTACTCCAACTGCATAGCCAAAACTTGGAATTCCATACCATTAAATATCAAAACAACTGCTAACACTTCTAACTTTAAAAAATGTCTCAGATCACACCTATCAGAATCATGGACCTGCTTTTGCACAAACCCTGGTTAAGAAATAGATGTCTTAAGGCAGCTAAAAGAACACAACCAGTTATTTTTGTATTTGAATAGTATACAGCTACTAAGCATGTGTATACTTAACTCGCTTGTTTTCTAACTGCAGTCACAGTACTACTATTCTTTGTATCCTATCTATATGATTGTATTAGTGAAATGTGCAACGTGTATTTTTCATTTTGTGCTTGTATCTGAGATTGAATCAATATTTGTATCTGTGCATTGTATATGTGTCTTATGGTTATTTATAAATGTGGAGCTTTTCTCCCAGGGCCTCCACTGAAAAAGGGTATTTTGTCCAGTCGGACTTTCTCAGTAAGCAAATGTAAAATAAAAAATAAATAAAATAAATATGCAGTGATCTCAGAGTTAGTATATATAATTAGCAGCAGTTTAGGGGTGCAAAATGGTTTAATGGCATTACAATACATTTCAGAATTTGCTGCATTATATTTGCAATCACAATTTATTTTTCATAAGTAGTCCTATTACCAGTTGGGTGGAGAACCTGATCCATCTTATTGACACCAAGTTTGCTGAGGCTATTGGCATCATGGTCATAAGTACCATCCAATGGTCTGCAGGTGATGTGATTAGCATGTGTCTCTCATTTTCCACAAGGATATTGGATTCTGTTCTGAAATGCAGGCTCTGGCACCCCAGGCACAATGAACGTGAACCATTATGCAAGTATTCCTTAAGGAAGCAGGTGTACAATGGTGGCAAATGCAATAGACTGCACCCCTGTAGAAATCTGCACCCTGTCTAGTATGAAACAAGTGAGATATGTGAACAGGAAGTGGTTCCACTGAATTAGCACACAGCTTGTGAAGTTCCCATGAATGTGCCCTTCTGACACTCTTCTAGTGCTTGTGATGTACACATCTAGCAGATTAATGACCTACATCAGACATTCTCCCAGCAATGTTTACTACAAGGACATTTTATAATCTTGTAACACACTAGCCATAACTAACAGTGACACAGTGACATCAGAAGTGGGTCTGCAGCACAGAACTGCTCAACAGCAACCTCTTTGCTTTGTGCATCCCATACATAATGCAAACCTATCTGCTACAACCATGGACAATCATCCCAGGCCACTGTCCACAGAAGGATTCTGAGCAGAGGCATAAAATATGCATGGTTTTGGTGACAGTATTTGACATCTCACAGGGGTGGTTCATATATGTAGATGCCTTAGGGATGTGTTACAAATTCACATTTATTTGCATACTTAAGAAAATTAAACACACTCTGCATAAAACATAAGAACATAAGTTAAAACACTTGCATTATACAACGACCCCCCCCCCATTAATATTCCAAAACGTGCATGCTGATTGGTCAGCATGCACGTTGTAAATCAGAGTTATAGTAATGGAAAAGGTTCCAGTCGCCCGGACTTTTTCCATTAGTATAACTCTTTTTGTTTTGTTTTTTACAGCAATGGAGAACGCAAGATCTCAGTTGCTTTTTACAACCTGTCTTGCTATGTTAAACTCGTTTAACATAGCGAGACAGGTTGTAAAAAGCAACGGAGATCTTGCTTTCTCCGTTGCTTTTGCCCACAGCTCTGATGTACTGCGTAAGTATACGCATGCGCAGTACATCAGAACTGCCGCAGAATACCAGACAGCTGTGGAAGGGCAGCAAGGAGGCATTATATAATGCCATTATTTAAGAAAGGTAATTCTTTTTTTTCTTAAATAATGTCATTGTATAATAGCAATAACCCATTTCTGGGTGTGGGTAATGCTGGATTTATCCACGGTTGGCTTTGTTTGGCCAGTCAGGCTTCACCCTCGTGACCAAACCACACCAACCGTGGGTAAATCCAGCATTACCCACACTCAGCCATGGGTTATTGCTATAATAGCACAGATATAATGTGGAATAAAGTCATAGGTAATTAAAATTAGTTGTGATAAGTAAACTTTCCAAAGGCAGAATCATTATCTTTGCTCAAATTGGCTAGATGAAAGCAACATAATTTAAGGTCTGCTTAAAACCATCCAAAGAACAGAGCTCCCAGCAACACTGAGGTAGCAGATTCCAAAGGTCCTGCAAGTAGTATGCAAAAGACTGCACATAGGAGGTTTGAGTCATACCTTGGAATTATTAGTAGCTCCAAAATGGCTATTCAGAAGGCACAAACTTTTTGATAACAGACTAGCCATTATTTTGGATAAAATGTATCCATATATTTTAGAGCATGATAAATCCTGCCTAAATCTTTACAGTAAACAGTAGAATTG
The DNA here is from genome assembly GCF_019279795.1 of Protopterus annectens. Lineage (NCBI taxonomy): Eukaryota > Metazoa > Chordata > Ceratodontiformes > Protopteridae > Protopterus > Protopterus annectens. The sequence goes on from NC_056734.1 coordinate 129,513,042, forward strand.
CTTAGTACTGTAGCTTAGGAGATATGGTATGTGTTTATTTATTCACTTATATATTGCATTTGTTTTTAACGGTATAGTTCAAATAATCAGAAAACTACCCCTTTTCAGCAGACACCTGGGAAAAAAAGCTCCAGAAAAAAATTCAGTCATTACATAAAGATTATACTAACCAGAGATATTCAAGGAATAAACAAATATACAAAATTTAAAGAGAATATCATTAATTAATAGTAGTATCACATATTGAGCTATGAAACTTTTTCCAGGGAGAAAAGCACTGGAATAAAATTACATAAACATAGTAAACAGAGGTACTATACAATCAATCAGCAAATATACAACATTTACCCATAATATCCTCAATCAATAACAGCATCATGTAAAGAGCTATCAAACATATTTGGAAATGAACTTGATCGAAAGGAGAAAAGGAGGAAAGTGGAGGATCAGTATTAAGAGGTGAGACAGGTATCAGGAAGAAGAGGGAGAGGTAGAGGACTAGGATGTGATTTGGGACCAGTAACTAAGGGTATAGGTCTTGTAAAGAAAACGAGAAAGTAATGGGCAGGACATTTAGTATTATTATTACTACTATTATTATTATTACTGTTACTGTTACTGGTACTAAACCCACAGTTAATCCTGTTTTGCAACAAAATAGCAATAAGTTTTTTGTAGTTTTCTTGGTCTCACTTATGTGAAATTACACAACATTTTTAGGGAGTTAAATTTGTCTTCTTGCAAGAAAAAGGATTGTTTTTCAACTGCTGATGATGTACATGTGCGTAGACTGATTAGCTCCCACACCTCAGGGAAGCAGTGAGTCCTTTAATGCTTTGTCTGGTCTGCTTATATTATACTGCTATTGGTGACTTCCAAATGACATTTTACTCCATATCTTCTCCTTTAGTGCTTTAATTGTAAATCCCTTCATCTCAAACACTCTGCTCCCCTTTTCTATCCATTTAGAACTGGAGTATAAAATTGCTGCGGCTCTGTTAGCAGAGAACTCTTACTGAATTCTGGAGAATTTCTTTCATTTACAAGACGAGGCATTACAACATGTATAAATAAACAAAAACTACCATATATTTATATTATGATATGTGGAATTTTGATTTCATGTATACTCAGTGGTTACTAAGTTGAAATGTTGGTTTCAGACCCCCATTTTTTCTAGCAGTAGGCTACAGTATTTTCCCTGCACATATAATGTGATGTTGTACAAACATTACTGCTGACTTTCTGTCTATTCTTCCCACAAACTAGACTTTATCTTTCTTGTAAGAACACCTCATTTCCCTCTGCTTGACCAAATCTTCTCTTTTTATGACTTTTTGGTGATATTTCATTTATTATAGACTTTCTGAACACTCATGACCTTTTTATTTGTGGTGATGCAAAGTAAGACAATCTGTTAAACACTAAATCAAATTAGCACTTTCATCCAGTCCCACTCACCAGACATTATGATTAGTATTATTATTATTATTATTATTACAGATTCCTGGCTAAAAACTAACCACCCTAATATCAATCATTTCTTCTCAGGATACAGCTATGCATTTCATTCCCTTCCAGGGCAGAGACCAGTAGCAGGACACTACTGCTTTATAAATCAACACTCAGTATTACAACCACTGCACAAGTTAATGACACATCTTACACTTATACTTACCCAAACTGGTTTCATGCCAAAATGACTGGCAACTCAGCTAAGTACCTTTATGGTTCATTGGCTTACATGCTATTACCTTTGTCTATGAAAAAAATCAAAGTGATCACTTTAACCATACTCGCCAACATCCCATCCAGAAAACATCTAGCAATATTTGGAAATGTCAGCCTAAACCTATTAGGACCCACCTCTAATTTCTATCAAACCACCAGCTCATACAACTAGTGAAAGAGCCAACTAGACTAAATACTTTTTGTAATCAACACTCCCTACTAGACCTCATCATCATCACACACCCAACTAACATCAACACCCTAACCATCCACCCACACACCTTTAGTGACTACTGACCCAGCATATTTAACATCTGCAGCCTATGTATTAAATATCTCCCAAACTGACTTCCTTCAGACTTAAATATATGCACACAACATATCTAAGCTCAAGGCATACTTGTCCGCTGTAGATTTGTGACCTAATATAGACAACCACAATTTATTTATTTATTCCAGTTTGGTGACCGGGGAGGTCCACTGGGCCAAAGAGCCCATTTTCAGTGAAGGCCCGGGGAGAAAAGCTCCACAATACAATGTTACAAGACATAATAATTAGACATACAAATAAAATTCAAAGCTAAAAATGAGTTACATACAAAAGAACATTGTCTCAACCTGCAAATTTAGATCACATTTTTCAAAGTACAATTAGAATTCAAAGAGAGAAAAAATGATTTAGATACAAAAGGTTGAATTATTTAAATCGTAGGAGGCAAGCATTCAAGTTGGTAGACTACCTCCCGCAAATTCCTTCAAATCAGTAATTTAGTAACATTTGAAGTTAAGGAAAGAGTCTAGGAGGATGAAAGGAAATATTGTATAGGGTTAGCAGTAGTTGTTAGTTACCTTGGCAGAGTGTGACCATGAGAGAAATATGAAGGTAGTGAAAGTTAGCCAGGAGAGAAGGAAGAGGGGAGAATGCTAGTTCAGTAGCAGAAAACTTCAGCAAACTTTGCCTGATAGCACAACATAACTATTTCGCAGTCACCCAACTCTTCAAACACAACAAAACAGAATGGCTCATTAATTTGCTAAAAGCCCTCATACAGATAACACATTAAGCATGACAGCAATGAAAATCAAATCCACCTTCATCTGGGAAACTGCTTTACTGCTTTATGTAACATCACCAAGCAAGCAATTCACACGCATTAGCCCAAAGGCTTCACCACCAAGCAGACCTCCTTGCTACACTCCCCAAAACAATTCTGGAAGGAGGTTAACAGCTTTTTGGGATACACAACTCCTAAAGATATAAATTGGTAAGACACTGTTCAATGTCTAAACAACAACCTAGCTGCATCAGACTTCTTCAAAGAATTTACCAACTTCCTTCTACCCCCTCCAGTCTCCTCTAGCCAACCCATTATAACACAATCCCTTCCTGAATTATCTCTTATCCTTTTGCTTTGCTAGGTTTGCAGCCATATAGTTCTATACTCAGATAGAACAGCTCTCTCTTGATTCTTCCACATCATTGCAGAAAACACATCATCACCCCTTATGCTGTATCTATAATCTCTGCCTCATTTCTAACACTATGCTTGCAGTCTGGAAATTTGCATTGGTTGTGCTAATTCCCAAACAGCCTATACTAACCTCACACACACATTCTAGACCAATCTCCATACTACAACTCCTAGGTTCATGTGTTTATAAGTGTTTACTAGGCTAATGACCACAAGGGTCCTTTTTAAGCCTAGCCATGAACAAAATTCTATAGAAGCTCATTTTACCAATAACTCCCCATGTACCTACAAAAATATCATGTAATGTCCCATAAACAGCATGACTGCTCTTTAGAGCCTACCTGATGCATCCTAACTAATATGGGCAGAGGTAACCTAATGGGTGTCCTTTTTCAATTACCTCGCTTGAGCCTTTCACATGGTAGATCATATTATCCTTCTACTACACCTCAGTGACACAGGGATTAGTACTCAAGTTACAGAAAGATTTGAAGACTTTCATAACAACAGAACATTACAATTTAAAATGGACTTCTTACTCCCTCCCAAAGCTATTGAATACTCTACTGTCTCATATGGATCAATGCTCACCCCCGGCCCTTCTGTTTTCCATCCATACTTATAAATGCTATTTTACTCAGCTGACATTGGTTCTCTATTGCTCTCACCCAAGTAACCAAAATATTCCAGAACAACTTCAAAATGACCTCCAAAAATACTCTCTTTAACTTTTACAAAGCTAAAACAATGATCATTGGTACACAAAAATGTTTCTACTAGTCCAAATACCCTTCTAATCAAAGACCCTCACAATTGCACCATTGAAACTATTAAGACATTCAGATACCTGAGGTTAAGGTTACACCAAACTCTAAACTGTCAAACCCACATTGAAAGGCTATGACCTAAACACATTACTTATTTTTTTATTTCTTTATTTATTGATTTTGTTTACTGGGAAAGTCTGACTGGACTCAGGACCCATTTTCAGTGGAGACCCAAGGAGAAAAACTCCAGTAAAAGGCAATACAACTGAACACTGACAATGACCTCTAACATAGATATTATACACTTAAGCATAGGAAGTGGCAGTTTTACACACTATATACATAAACACGGAGACCAAGAAATAAGGAGTGCAATTATATACAAACAGGCTTAGTGTTATAATGGCAGTTGTTCAATACAGTATTCAGATATATTTTATGTTGTAATTTTATGCAATTACTCTGTTTTAGAAGGGAAAAAGAGTTTGGCAAGGAGAGCAGTTAGAAAGAAAAATGGTTTAATCAGGTGGAGAGCATTTGTAGTGACAGGAGTTTTAGTTGACGCTTGAAAACCTTTAGTGATGTTTCTTGTCTAACTGTTAAGGGGGTGGAGTTCCAGGTTTTGGACAGTATGTGAAAGTATAGGGAGCATCCAACTGAGCTGTTAGGTTTAGATATATGTAGTAGGGCTTTGTCAGAAGATTGCAGAGTCCTGGTTGGGTGGTAAGATTGCATTAGGTTTGTTAGGGATGGATAGTCACTTCTTTTATATAGTACCTTATGGACAGCAAGGAGTTGAGAGCATAAGAGCTGGTGTGGTACTTCAAGCCACTGGAGGTATCTGAGTGCTAGACAGTGCTGTGATGTATGAGGAGGTTGGCTGCAAATTTTATGACCTTGTTGTAGCAGAATTCCATTAAGTTTAGATAAGTCTGTTAGCTGTTAGCAAACATTGGTGTAGCATAAGAATGTTGGGTAGCAGGTGAGGTTTTTAAACTATGTGATCTGTGTGGACATCACATTTTAGGACTTCATCTGTATGGACTCCTAACAGTTTGAGATGGGTGATAAGGTGTATCTTGGTGCTGTTAGAGGAGGTAAAAGAGAGGAGTAAGGAGAAGTCATTTTGATTTGTTGAGGTTGAGGAGTAACTGGTTAGAGATCAGTCAGTTTTCTACTGAGGAAAAATATTCCGGAGTCAGCTGTAGCAGGGAGTCAAGGTTTTTTGCTGAGCAGATGATGGCTGAATCATCTGTGTACAGCACTAGGGTGGCATTCTTGTTTCTCAGGGCAAGATTATTAACACAGACGCTAAACAAGATAGGACCAATTATGGATCCCTGTGGAACTTGAACAGATAAGGGGAGAAACAGCGAGATGTCAGTCAGCCATTTCACTGCCTGGTGGTGATTAGCAAGGTAGCTGAAAAACCTTGAGAGGAAGGGGTTATCTGTTCTAGATATAGTGAGGCAACTTATATAATTTATTCTGCCCCATAATTTTAATAGAAGACATTATATTCAGAATACGAACATTGAAATGGGTACCAGAATGGCTCTACAATATGTAAACCTGTTAGTGGCAAACTTGGAAGAAGAATTTTTACAAATAAAGCACCTGGGGTGAAGACAGAACCTACAGCCTTCCAATCTTCCAGCACCAAAGGCAAGTTATGTTTGATCAGTGTTCTACCCTGGTAAACAAACACAAATAAATAAATGCATACTTGCATACATCCATTAATTAAATAGAATAAAATGGGTGAAGATAACTTTATAGGCTACATGAATGCATATAGGTTGCCAAAGTGGACTCCATCCTGTACTGTTCAAGAGATGATTAGTAGTTTTATTTATTGTTATATTTTGTTGACTGGATTAGTCCCACTACGCCACTGACCATTTTTCATGGAAGACCCAAGATAGTGGTTATACTGACTAGGAAAAATTTGAGCAGGGCACTGGGGAGATTATATAACTATGTTAATAATGGCAAGAATCCGCTTATGTCCTATATCAAACAAGGGTGTCTTCTTTAGTGACAATAAGGACATTACTGGATTATTGAATGTTTATTTCACATTATTACTAACTTCAAAGAACATTCCTTTGGTGGATATTTTAGTTACTGACAAGTCTTCAGCAATATATCCTAAATTTTCTGAAAATATGATTAAATCCTCCCTATATAGGGTCAGAAAGAATAATTTGAATGGACCTGACTTAATACTAGGTTGTTTTATTAGTAGCCATAAGGACCATTTAATAAGAACTATAACAAAGGTATTTAACATGATGGTTGAAACTACTGTGGTTCCAGTGACTTAGACGTCAACTTATGTTGTACAAATATAGATGAACAGTGCACATGATGTTATCTCCAACTATCACCCTATTGGCTCCAACTCATTTCTGGGTTAGTGCTTTGAAAGGTGCTTACTCTTCCCAATAAGTAACAGTGGGAATGAATTAGCCCTTGCAGGTCTGAATTAACATGGCTTTATTAAAAAATGTTCAACACTAACTAATTACAATGAAAACAGTCAGTGTAACTCTTGATAATGGCATTAGTTGTAGTGTATTATATTTTGATCTCCCAAAGGCCTTTGATAGCATTCCTCATGCTGTAATAAACCCAAAAACACTGCATCAATGGGCCCTGATAACATCCCAAAATGTTTAATAAATAACACGAAACATGACCTCTCTGGTCCACTTGAATCACTTTTCAACTGGAGCCTATTGTCAGGCTTTGTTCTGAAAGAATGGAAGATGGCTACAGTCATTCCCCTGCAAAAATGAGGTCCAACTACTGATCCAGGTAACTTCAAGACGATAAGACTTACCAGCCTCATATGTAAGACCATGGAAAGAATCATCGTAGACATGATACATGAGGACATAGGTAACCTGCAAACACTGGACTCATCACAGTTCAGTTTTGTTAAAGTAAGGTCAGCCTATTAAATCAGGTGGAATTTTTTGAGAGGGTCACCAAAGCACTGAATGAAGGTAAGACTGTGCACACAGCTTACCTCAACATGGCCAAAGATTTTAATACTATACCCCACTCAAGCATTCTAGACAAGTTCACTAATTTAGGTATAAACCCTTATCACTCACTTGATAGCCAAATGGCTCTCTGATAGGACCCAGAAGGTCAAAACAGGTGAGGCCACTTCCACCAAGAGGCCAGTCATTAATGGAGACCCCCCCCCCAGGGCTTGGTACTGGGCCTGCTCCTTTTTGGCATCTATTTCTCTGAAATGGAAGCAAATGCTGCTGATTTATGGCTGACTAAGTTTGCAGATGATTGGAAGCTGAGGGTTATCATTGACTCCCCTGCAGATACTAGCACCCTTCACAAAGGTGTATCTCTTATTAACAAATGGTGCCAAAGCCATGGTCTTAAACTCAGTGCTAACAAATGTATAATTGTACCTTTTGGGAAGTCAACCATCCCTGCTAATTATCATGTTGATAATACACCCCTAAGAGTCGACCCATTGGTCAGGGATCTGGGTATGCACATAGACAGTAGCCTTACCTTCGACCACCACATGGCCACAATGATGAGGAAATCTTTCTATGTTACACAACTTACAAGTAATGGCATGTCATCTAGGTCCAAAGAGGTCATTATCCCACTGTACTTCGTCTTTATCAGACCAGTCATAGTGTATAATGCTCCCTTTGATATGTACCTGGCCAGGCATATAACACATCTGCTTTATGCAGTGCCTTAAAGCCCTTCCCCTCTACTCAGTCTCCTATATATTGCTGAAGGATGATCTATGCCTAGCTTGCAAGGCATCCACAAACCGCACACTTATGAGTCTTCTACATATTCGTAAGTCAAAGAGTACCAGAAATATAAGATCTAGGGACCTGAATTTTGTCTGTGACTTAAACAGAACATGCTGGAGAGACATCTATGTGTCGCAGAGACTTCCCCTGCTATGGAACAGGCTTCCCATCCATTTGAAGCTGAGTTTGTTTATTACCCAGTTTAAGTGTAACCTAGACCAGTAGATGGGTAATAGGAAATTTACCTCAGGCCTGGCATCCATTTCCCTAATGGACAGAGGTAGCTTATAAATGCCTGGCCCTCGATGTCCTATTTGGATACAGGACATCATTATTCTTTTGGGTAAACTTGGCTAGACTTAGAAAGGCACAAAAGAAGAAGGAAACAGGTTCCAACCACGAGCGATAGGTTCTTACAACCACAATCCACAAGCGCAAAACAGTCAGCTGGCCAAATGTCGACAATAAGCTGCACTGATGTATTAAAACACCTTTATTCTACAACAAGTAACGTGAAACGCTTAAAGCGTTTTTCGTTTGGAACAATGTCCAAACTTCATCAGACAAACACTGGTTTACACGCCAGTTCACATTTAAATATTGCTCTCAGATGATGTCACGTAAAACCTTAAAGGGCAATAGTCCCTTCATTGTTGTTGTTTAAGCAAATGTATAATGCAAACTTTTTACAAACAAACCTCCTATACAATTTAAAACATACTAGTAATAATGTCTTCTAATTAAATACATAACTTCCTACCATATCATTACTAATTTAAATACATCCTACCTATTATTTTTATTAATACTAAATCATATAATAGGAATAAAAAATGAAAAATAATAATAAAATAATAAAAGATAAAACAGTTTTTATAAAACCATGTATAAACATTAATACATTTTATATGTACATGTACGTACTGCCTAATGAATGTGTACGTACAAATATTAATACACTAAACATTATGTTGTGTTTGGGTGTTAGTGTATACCTGATTCTTACTATGGTATTTCTATTGTAAACTACAGCATCGTGGACAGAAAGACTAGTTTGAAAAAATGTGTATATGTGTAACAACGATGGATGATACTCACAGGACTTTTTTGTCTTATTTGGCTTGTTTTACTTAATTTAATAATCAATTAATAAGGTTTTATTACACCTTACAAAAGTATGTAAATTTTATTTTTGTTTTTGCAAGATCCCTACTTGATTCACTTAATGACTATAATGCAAATTAGCATGCTTTTTCTGTTTCTGTTTTTTACATTGATGTTTACTAACCCCATGAAAAAGGAACTCCAACCCCAAGGGTGTTTATCTTATACCCAGATATTATTTAGACTAATTTTACTTTACCTCAATAAACTTTTTAGTTTTAATATGCATGTGATTGAACAAATTTCGTTCAACCCAGGGTCTCTACAAGATGTTAATCTGAGTTGCCATTCCAGCTCTTTCTTTTCAAGGTACAACCTTAGCATGTTCTCATTTGTCAAATTTAAAGGATCTGTTTGTACTTGGTCTATGACCATAAACTTGAATGTGTGTCCTGAGTTTATATTACAATGTCTTGCTAAGGCGTTTTCTTCTTTATTTTTTCTAATAGCATAAATATGCTCATAGATACGGTCTCTAAGACGCCTGTCCGTCTTCCCTACGTAGAAAGACGGACATTTATCACATTGTGCCAAATACACAACTCTCTTACTGTTGCAGTTGTAGTTACCATTTGTAAAGTGTGTTCTTTTATTAATGTTGAAAGAATTTCCAAGCATTATGTAACTACAGTATCTACATAAACCACACTTCCTTGTTCCATTCTTTCCTTTCAAAGTATATGGTTTTGTTTCTAACAGTTGTTTCAAGTTCTTTCCTCTTCTGAACGTTATTATAGGTCCGTCCTTTAGGGTACTCACTAATTCCCTGTCTAATGACAAACTAGACCAATATTTTTTAACTACATGACAAATCTGACTTGCTTCTGAACAATATGTAAAAATAAATGCAGTATTATATTTTTTGTTGTTGTTTTTGTTGTTATTGTCTCCTGACATTTCAGTTTCTAACTCTAATCCAAGTCCATTGCCTATATTGGTCTCTGCCAGTTCAAGATTACCATCTGCAACTGCATTCTGTTGTTCAATATTAATGGTTAAAATTGCTTTGTAAATACCTCTCTCTCTTTTTCCAATGACTTCCTTAAAAATCCCATCCATAAAACTGGTTGGGTAACCTCTATGTGAGAACATTAGATGTAAGTTGTCACATTCTCTTTCAAAGTCATGGTCTAAGGTGGTCATCCGGGCTGCCCTTACAAGCTGCCCCTTCACCACAGATTTCTTTTGGTGAAGGGGGTGTTGGCTTGAAAAGTGGAGGTATGTATTTGAAAACGTTTTCTTTCTGTGTATTTTTGATACATAACCATGTAAGGTTTTTGTCAGTTCAATATCTAAAAAGTTTACCTTGATTTTGTCAAAATTCATGGTAAACTTTAAGAAGGTTGTAGTACCTGTAAGTTTATCAACTAACTCTTTTGCTTCTTTTTCTTCTCCTTCAATTAAAATAAAAATGTTGTCTAAAAATCTCTTATATATGTGTATATTGGAACTCCAAGGTTGGTTTAATACATGCATGGTTTCCCATTGTGCTAATACTAGATTTGCAAAGCTACCTCCCACTGGGGACCCCATTGCTACACCAGACCTTTGTACGAACAACCTGTCTTCAAATGAAACAAAATTATTTTTTAATATGCAATCCAATAATTTCTCTACTATCCTACATTCATTTTGTGTAGCTCACTTTGATTGGATAAACTCCACCACCCATCTTGTACCCAAGTCTTGTGGTATGCAAGTGTACAAATCACAAATATCAATGGTTAGAAAATTTAATGATGGTTCAAATGGTGTGTTCTGCAAATACTCTAAGAAGGACCAAGAATCTTTTAATATTTGTTCTTGTGTGCTTACATACTTCTTCAGAATTGCATCCACAAATTTTGCACAAGGGTATGTTGTAGATTGCCTTGCGTCTACTAGGGTACGAAAAGGTGGGTTCCTTAGGTTTTTGTGGAGTTTAGGGATACCAAAAATTTTTGGTATCCTGGGTGCTGGAATGTTTAAATAGTTGTTTTGCTCTATACTAGTTAGTCCTTCTAAGTATAGGTCATTAATTATTGACCTTACATTACAATGTGCTTGATTTATTTCATTCCTACTTGAATTTTCATAGGTGTCCTTTTCTAATAATGTTAACATTACACTGGAATAGTCCACATTGTATACTACAGCAAGACCTCCCCCTTTATCAGGTTTCATCAGTCTTATTGGTAGACTTCTTAAGGAAGAGAGTAGACTGTTTTCTTCTCTCGTGATGTTAGGATTTTGATCCTTTTTAGATCTTTTTACTATGTTCCTAAACTCGTTTTCACACAGATGTTCGTACATACATAATAAAACATTTTGTGGAGGGTTGAAACTGCTAGCTACGTGTAAGTCATTCATGGTGTTGTTGTTGGTACTACCAAACAATATATTTAAATTCAACTTTCGCATGAATAACTTAAAGTCGATAAGAAGTTCCACTATATTACAACATTTTGTAGGTACAAAAGTCAGTCCCTTTGCAAATAATTCAACTAGAGTTTTATCAATGTGACATCCAGTGTAGTTGTATATTGAAAAGTCCCCAGTCTCATTCGTTATAGTTTCAAGTAGTCTTAGTCCCACTGTTTGTTCGTACTCCTGGTGTTGTACTGTTTCCTCTGTCCATTCTCTGGTTGTGGTCTGAAAGCTCCCCCCCTCCCCCCCCCTGTAGTTTTTTTGTTGTCGTTGGTATTGTTGGGGCTGTTGGTAATGTTCTACTACTTCCCAGTCTGTATTGTCCCCTCTGTTGAAGGTTCCTTCTTGAATTTGTTCGTCCTGTATTACACAATTGTTTCCATCAACCTCAAAGTCCAAATCAAGGTTGTGCACGTCCTCAACATGGTTTTGGTCATTGTCCCTTAAGTTTCGTCTTCCTAAGTCATGGGGTTTGTTAAAATGGGAAAAGTTCTTTAATTTCCCATTTTTATTTTTGTTTTGTGCAGTCGGTGGTTTTGGAAAAGCAACCCCCTCCCTGTAAGCTTTCAAGTCTCTGTTCAGTTTTTTGATTTTAACTGTTTTCAATTTTACCATTTGCTGAGCGATACTTGAAAGCGTTCTATCAAACTCATATTCATAGCGATGATAGTTTAAGTCACTTTTAATGTCTTTTTCTAAAGCAATGGTTTCTTTTGTTAGTACCTCCAGGTTAATTTGGTAATGTTTGGTCATGCATTTCAAGATTTCTAGTCCATGTTTGTTGTATAGCCCTGTTAACTCGTTAAAAAAATCTGACCCGTGTTCTAGTCCATTCGGGTAAGAAAACAGTCTGAGCCCCTTTGGGACTATACTTTCTTTGATGCATTTATTTAAATAATTTAATTCCAGTTGTGCCTTTTTTAGTTTAAATAAATTCACATCAAACATTTTTAGTTTCTCTGTTAAACTGGATGTACTTACTGCATTATTTTCATCTGTGTCATCGTTGTGCTCCCCATCAAAGGTAAGTTCTTTACAAAGCCAGTTTCCTGTGTCAAAACAACCATCGTATATCCTCTTACTGCATTCCCCTACTGGTTCGTTGTGAGTTCTTGTCCGGTTCTCTTTAATTACTCCTTCTCTCTGTCCACAATGGTTTTGTTCTCTCCTTGGATCTGGTAAATCAGCGTGCTGCTGACTCAAAGCGCTTACATTCTCCACTTTCTCTGTGAGAGTATCCAAACGTTTATTTATCAGTTCCAACAATTGCGTTAGGTTGCCCTGTGAAGGGCAATCTCCGTTTGATGATGTATCCATCCCTCGTGGAAAGCCGGCCTGCCCTCCACACAAACTAAGAACTGTGTTGAAGAAACGAAACCTCTAAACCACAAAAGAAGAAGGAAACAGGTTCCAACCACGAGCGATAGGTTCTTACAACCACAATCCACAAGCGCAAAACAGTCAGCTGGCCAAATGTCGACAATAAGCTGCACTGATGTATTAAAGCACCTTTATTCTACAACAAGTAACGTGAAACGCTTAAAGCGTTTTTCGTTTGGAACAATGTCCAAACTTCATCAGACAAACACTGGTTTACACGCCAGTTCACATTTAAATATTGCTCTCAGATGATGTCACGTAAAACCTTAAAGGGCAATAGTCCCTTCATTGTTGTTGTTTAAGCAAATGTATAATGCAAACTTTTTACAAACAAACCTCCTATACAATTTAAAACATACTAGTAATAATGTCTTCTAATTAAATACATAACTTCCTACCATATCATTACTAATTTAAATACATCCTACCTGTTATAAAATAATAGGTAGGATGTATTTAAATTTAAATTAGTAATGATATGGTAGGAAGTTATGTATTTAATTAGAAGACATTATTACTAGTATGTTTTAAATTGTATAGGAGGTTTGTTTGTAAAAAGTTTGCATTATACATTTGCTTAAACAACAACAATGAAGGGACTATTGCCCTTTAAGGTTTTACGTGACATCATCTGAGAGCAATATTTAAATGTGAACTGGCGTGTAAACCAGTGTTTGTCTGATGAAGTTTGGACATTGTTCCAAACGAAAAACGCTTTAAGCGTTTCAATGCTACTTGTTGTAGAATAAAGGTGTTTTAATACATCAGTGCAGCTTATTGTCGACATTTGGCCAGCTGACTGTTTTGGCGCCAGGATTGTGGTTGTAAGAACCTATCGCTCGTGGTTGGAACCTGTTTCCTTCTTCTTTTGTGGTTTAGAGGTTTCGTTTCTTCAACACAGTTCTTAGACTTAGAAAGGCCCTCCAAGTCATTAGCCTAGTAGCAATCTATGAATCTATTAATCTATGAGTTTACATGTGGACAGCACTCAATCCATTCCACATGTTTGGACATGTCAGATATGCAGTGCTGAGATTTAACTCTCTGTCAGTGGATATTATGATAAGTAAGGGCCAAACACATAATCAATGGGCCACAACTTCAGTAATGCAAAAAATGGTGCTGTCACAGTTATGTACACATCCAGCTACAACTACCAATTCTACATCAGGCAAGTAGGATGCATCATAGATATCGCAGTCAGTGCCAGACAGCATCACAGATTTGACTATCATGATATGGTAAATGACACAACTACTGAAAATATTACAGAAACAAGGCAGTAAAACATCAGTTTATGAAAATGACCAGTTGTGCAGTCAACAATGTAAATGCTAAGCCATCCTGATGTTGCCTATATCCCATTGAATGTAATCTCAACTGTCACTACATGATTAGGCATCACAGAGTATCCATAAATCAGTCCTTGAACATAGAACGCATGAACAACCTCATAAGTCTTCAGTCTCTGCAAACATATGTCAGACAGTGCAGGTTATTCTGCATTAACTATGGGTATATGTTGATTCCATCCATATCTGTAGTTCACCGGGGCTGCTTTGTTAGTTTGCAGCCATACAACTGTACATGGGGAAAACCTCCATGATAGTGATGGACACGTACCCATATGCAAGCATATTGTTGAAGTCTACCCTCATCCTTTATGCAACAGGCAGACTGTAATGCAGAGGGTTTCAAATCACATATGCATGTAAGCATCCTTCAGTTGTTTTACACAGCATAATGTGAACACAGATAAGTAATAATAGCACTGTATTCCACTGCAGCAATGCAAGCAGGTGACACCTTTGGACACTACCTATCAGATAGTTATAGCCCACAATGAGGCTAGCTAAGTGCACAGAGCTTTTAAGTACCATTTGCACCATACATAATTCATGAGGTTCATTATCACTGAGTATTTTGGAATCCCATTAGTGATTGTCCGTGCAAGTTCTTGAATCTCGCTGCATTAAGCAATGACTCAGCGTACACTGCTTAGCGCAACTCCCCAATCAGTTTTAATAAATGGGAATATCTGTAACATGTGCCCAGTGCCCTCCAATAGTCTGCCACCATCCTATATGTGCCAACTTTAACATATAATATTGATACATATTCTTAACATACCATTGCTACCTGCGAATTGAGTGGGACCTCAGTAAACATTTTTTGGAAGGCATTCTAAATAAGGCTTCTACACCCATACCAAAGATGTCAACTGAGAGAAGGCTTTGGTAAGTCCAGGTGAAGAACTGGACAGACAAGAAGGTTACACAAATGCTCACTGTTTATGCTAGACATGAGCAGAGGATGCAAGCAATCCCCAGGAACCCTGAATGATAAAAATCTAGAAACAGATTGCAAAGCACCACGAGCAAACTGGGGTCTACCACACTGAGATGGAGGTCTGCCATCACTATTATGACCTACACTGGAGGGACACAAAGAATCTTGATGGAAGGTCACAGAGGTCCAACACCAGCTACCTGATACCTATAGTAAAGTACATAGTCCACACCTTAAACCTGCATTATCATATATGTATGTAGTAAGCATCTCTGTTTAGGTGATTGTGTTTCAAGTGTATTCATGATTATCTGTAATAATAATAATAATAATAACTTACATAGAAGAATAATGTGTTTCAGTCATTAAAGTGTACATTCATGTGTCAGTGCATTCTGAAGTTATCTGCAACTATACTAGGCCATTGTAAACATTATGCAGGACTGTCTATTTGTTGTGTCTTTCGGCTTTTCCTGGTTAGGGGTCGCCACAGCGGAACTCTGGTCCACTAATGATTGGCAGTAGATTTTTTACGTGCTGGCTTGCCGGGCCTAATGCACAACCTTCAACAAAGGAATGCTCATTCACGCATGTCACCACACAGAAGATGCTCTAACTGAGAATCGAATGGGCAACGTCTAACTGTGAGGCGACAATGCTACTGCAGCACCACTTATTAATACACACTTCAGCATACAATTATTACTGCTATTCCATAATATCTGCTTTTAAAACATTTAAAAAGCTGTGATATCTATTAGCTCAACTGGTTAAGCACATATGGACGATCTCTGTTTATGTGATAACTTAAACAGTACAGATTTTTACACATATAGCATGGCCGTGATGCATTGATGCCTATAGTGCTTAGGCCATGGATGACTCTACATTTCTCCATTATCCGCAAAGCTTCTAGAAACATCATACAGTATACCTCTGTTAATACTGATGTATATGTGAATGCTGAGTAATCCATACATTAGTTAACTGTAAAGTTTAAAATTCACAACAGTCTTTTCTAATCCATTATTTCTTTCATCAGTTTAATGAATGTAAGAATAACGCAGGTCATCACCACTGAAATATATGTGAGTCTTGTAAACACAACACAAGTACAAGAGGAGTGGCTCTGTAATCCTTATACAGTGTTATGGTTGTAGTCAGCACTATATGTGGAGTCACTGACTGCCCTCCTACCTAATTTACATGTTTAGATTTAAATCCCGCAGTTGTACAACAATTCCTTTAATGGCTATCTATGTGTTTCAAGTACAGACAAATGTTTTCTTGCAAACTATGAAACAAACTAAGTGTACTGACACATGTTAATTTTATTTATTTATTCATAGGATCATGGGATCATACGAGGTTACTAGGCTAATGGCCCTGGGGCCCTTACAAGCCTAGCCAAGAGTTTATCCCCAAATAAGAAAACTCAGTCACCACCTGTAACCCCTGCCAATGAGAGACACAGGTCAAACCCCTGGGACAAATTTTTGGTTTCCCATCCACTCATCAAGGTTGCTCTTGAAGAGGGTCAGTGATGTACTCTGTTTGACGTGTATGAGAAGTCTATGCCAGAGATGGGGCAGCCTCTGGGAGACAAACCTATCTCTCCAGGAGGTTTTGTTAATGTTGCATATTAAATTTAAGCCTTTTGAGTGGGTAATGCGTGAGGAGTTAGACTTACAGATATGGATCATCTCTAGTAGGGCAGGGTCTGATATTACCTTGTAGGCGAGACACAGATCACCTCTAAGCAGTCTGTATGATACCAAGTAGAGTGATAGTGATTTGACGCTGTCCACATAGGACAGGTGTTGGAGGCCATGGATTCTCTTTGTGAGGTATTTCTGTAACCTTTCCAGCTGGTGCAGCTGTTTGGAGAGGTACATACTAAATGGGGGGTTGTACTCAATTATTGACCTAATGAGGGAGGAGTACAAAGAGGTAATAACATCCTTTTTTCTGGATGCAATCCCTTTACTTATGAGATGAACCAAGTAAAAGGCTTTTCTAACCACTGCCGCTACATGATAGTTGAATGTGAGATTGTTGTCAACCTGTGTACCCAGGTCTCTCACCACAGACTGTGTGCTTAGGGAGTTGCCTTTGATGTGGTAATCAGTAGGGAACATGTTTTTTGCCGAATGGTACGATAATACAGTTTTTTGCATTTAACTTAAGGCCATCATTGTGGCACCGGTCATTTGTTGCTGTGAGACCCTCTTGTAGTATGTTAACATCATTTGGGGAGTCAATGACAGCACCCATACTTACAGTCATCTGCAAACTTGGTCAGCCTCAGGCCTTTTGTCTTTGCCCGGACCTCTGAGAAGTAGATACCAAACAGTAGGGGTCCCAGGACAGATCCCTGGGGAACACCACTAGTAACAGGTCTGCTGAGGCACCTATTTTGACCTTGTGGGTCCTATCAGTGAGCCAGTTGGTCACCCACCTGATGAGATAGGGATTTACACCAGGTTGTGTTAGCTTTTTCATGATGCCCAAGTGGGGGATTGTGTCAAGTCAAGGTAAGCTCTATGTACTGACTTTTCCACATCCAGGGCCTTGTTGACAGTCTCAAAAAAGTCAGCCTGGTTCAACAGGCAAGATCAGCCCTTGACAAATCCAAACTGGGTGGGGTCAAGTGCTTAAATTCTTAATTTATTGACACTTGTTTACCAGGAAAGCCTGACTGGGTCATAACAGCCCATTTTCAGTGGAAGCCTGAGGAGAAAAGTTCCACTTAACAGAGAAAATAAAAAAAATTCAAACACATTACATAAGAAACAGCTGAAAATTATACATTTCAAAAATAACAACATTGTAAGGCACAGAGATATACTGAAAATAAGTTACACAGAGAACAATGAAAAAAGCAAAGTAAACACTACATACAATTCTGCAGAGCGTCCTTCTGGCAATTCACAGTAGTAATAAGTAAAAGACATGTTTAGTTCAATTGTAAATATAAAGGGGAAAGAGATTAGAAGAGATTAGTATAAATGGGGAGGAAGTGAAAGGAAAAGGTTATGGAAAGTGGTAGAAATGCTAGGATAGCCAGATGAAGATGAGGAAGTGGTGATGGGTAGAGAATCTGCACAGACAGGTGTGGAGAAACGTAGACAAGATTTATGTTCAATATAGGTATATTTATACCACAGATAAATGCGTATTTTGTCGTTAACCACAGATTTTCTGGAATATTCTGAATTACATCTGTGGTCAATGATGTAACTATATTTTCTTTACACATAGACATGACTTATGGCTATGTGCACTTATAATTAAATGTTAACTTTTACTTATGTGGTTAATGTACTGTGAAAACAAGGTTGGTATAGACGACAGTATTACATGTTAACATGCCTCTCCTTTGTGAAAATGATAACATCACAAATGACTGCCTTAAATGATATGCATTGGTTAACTGCTGCAGTAGCGTTGTCGCCTCACAGTAAGACGTTGTCCTGTTCGATTCTCAGCTAAAGCGTCTTCTGTGTGGAGACATGTGTGAATGGGTGTACCTTCATTGAAGGTTGTGCGTCAGGGCTGGCAACTCTGCACGTAAAAATCTACTGCCAATCATTAGCGGACCGAAGTTCTGCTGTGGCAACCCCTAACCGGGAAAAGCCGAAAGACACAACAACAACAACAAAAACCTGGCCTGTTGAAGCTGAAGGATATAAATATAAGCAATGGGATAACATGCAGTCACAGTTACAGACATATTTGGCCAACTTGTATATTCATACATAGGCATACCTGACTTGCAGAAAATAGGTTCTGAGATGTAGGGCTATTTGTTACATTCTATTATTCATTTATGTTATGAATGTCAGCAGTTTACTTCACACAACACAGTTTGGATATATTCTCCTTTAAATGTATATAGCAGCTTATCTACTGCACAGACGGGTAGCTGGCTCAGCCAGCGCCCTGTGCCGGTACCATGACAGCCTTACCCCCTAAGCTGTTCAGGTGAAAATCAAAAAAAAATAAATTTACTTTACTGTATCTGTATTAAGCTGATCTAGTGATCAGCTTATTATAGATCCACCCCCCTACTCCCCAAGCTATTCCATTGCAGAGCAAAAAAAAAAAAGGATGTTTCTATTGCCACCAACCAGGTGGCCAGATACACAACACTCCCCCTCTGTTCTGTCATAGCCATCTTTAGACACCAGCAAACCCTGTGGTTGCTGGGGGCCCCCAAACACAGCAAGCTTGATATTTTATAACATGCTTATCAAAACAACACATGCTAGTACAGCAATCCTGTGTACTTAATACACCAGTTGGGTAATAATAACTCTTATTTATATCTCCTTTAAAATTCCAAGATACTCAAGTAGCAGTCTTTACAATTCCATTAAATATTTTACCACTGACTTAGTACCCTTGGCTTAGGTAAATCATGCTGGTTGACATTCTCTCCACTAAAACTAGCAACATAGGTATCTGCAATACCCATGGCTGCAGGGGCCCCTTAATCATCCTTGGCTGTGTGGGGCCCCACAAAAGCTGCTGCTGGTTTGGGATAATGGAGAGAAAAATGTATTAATTTTCTAATTACACTGCTTAACTGATATGACTCTGTTAGAATAAAGCTGATAATGAACATGAGCAGGGTAAGTACTAGAGAGATCAGCAGAGTAACTGATCTCAGTGCAGACCCTGGATTAAGAGCTAATGTTTCTGATCTACAGTGATGGTTTTCTCTTTCAGGAAGTTTTATAAATACTGGCAGAACACCAGATACTATAACTCTGAACTTATTTGCTCAATAATTCTGAGAAAAGTCAAAAATAACAGCATAAGGGCTCAAAATCAGCAAAACATTCTAAATATTACTCCCATTATCTTACAAAGTTAATGGAATAACATATTTTTCATCAGCATGTATTTTTTGGACAATAAAAAGTATGAAACTTTGATCTCTATATTTATTGACTGTCTGTAATCCTGAATGATTTATTAGTAAATAAAACATTTTTTTACCAGAGACAGAGAAAATTATGAGGCAAAATCAGGGACGGTTGATAAAATCATGGGCAGTGGTGAATAAAAGTGACTTCCCCTGCTGCTGTTTGATGACTGTTAAACAGCAGTCACTGATCTGGTGTGGCAGTACCAGTGTTGCATAATGTATTGTTATTTGCTGGAATAAGTGCAAAACTATTGCTATGGCTTATGCTTTGTGTGTGTGTGTGTGTGTGTGTGTGTGTGTGTGTGTGTGTGTGTGTGTGTGTGTGTGTGTGTGTGTGTGTGTGTGTGTGTGTGTGTGCATGTGCAATATCACTGATTTTTATATCTGTCCGCGCACCCAGTAATGCCAGGACATGTGTACTACAGTAATTGTATTTAAAAAGTAAGCCATAAAATGTATCATAGAACATTCAGACAATTAGATATTATAGGAGTCTGGTGGTCTCCACTCCCTAGAGTGTATAAATGGATTTTGACTTGGATATAGATATCACTTCTGCTCCCAACCCCACACATTCTAAAACCAGCCTTGCTCAGATGTGTGTCTGTGTGGTGCACAAAAGGTTGTTGTAAATTATGTGTGGGGGGGGGCTGAGGATTGTGTGGTCCAACTCCACCCATTCTAAAAACCAGCCCTGCTGAGATGTGTGTGTGTGTGTGTGTGTGTGTGTGTGTGTGTGTGTGTGTGTGTGTGTGTGTGTGTGTGTGTGTGTGTGTGTGTGTGTGTGTGCACCAAAGGTTGTTGTAAATTATGTGGGGGGCTGGGGATTGTGTGGTCCAACCCCATTGATTCTAAAACCAGCCTTGCTCAGATGTGTGTGTAGTGCACCAAAGGTTGTTGTAAATTATGTGGGAGGCTGGGGATTGTGTGGTCCAACCCCACCCATTCTAAAAGCAGCCCTGCTCAGATGTGTGTGCACCAAAGGTTGTTGTAAGTTATATGGGGGGCTGGGGATTGTGTGGTCCAACCCACCCATTCTAAAACCAGCCCTGCTCAGATATGTGTGTGTGCACCAGATTGTTGTAAGATATGTGGGGGGGGGGGTTAGGGATTGTGTGGTCCAGCCCTACCCATTCTAAAATCAGCCCTGCTCAGATGTGTGTGCACTAAAGGTTGTTGTAAGTTATGTGGGGGTGGGGGGGCTGGGGATTGTGTGGTCATTACTACTTTAATTTTCACTGCAGTCAAACCATAGTGATGTGCACAGAAGGTCATTATAGCTTGTGTTGGAGCTAGGGACAGCCTGGTAATTTTTTCATTTACTTTTCTCGCAAACATCATAGGTATACAAAGAATGTTAATACAGCTTGTGTAAGGGCAGTGTACTGTGTAGCAACAACAAGGTGGAATGCATTACTGTAATCATTATTTTTTCACTTTCCTCACAATCACACATCAGGTGCTTATACAGGTGGCTGCCTCTTGGGACTGGGGTAAGGACTGAAGAGGCATGTTATTTATATGTATGACAGCAGTCACTAGAAATACATGACTCTGACCATTTGAACCACTTCTTTAATCCCAATCTAACACCAGAGGAATGCACAAGCCATGACTGTCTTTTCTGGGCATTAGAGAGGCAGGTAATACTCCCATATAGGTTCTGTGCATCCTCACAACAATTGGCTTGTTTATTGTGAGTTACTTTTTTGTCAGCTGTCAACATTATGCCCTGGGCACAATTTATGTTTTCCTTGAAATCCAAAAAATTAGACTGAAACTATTTTCTTACTCATGATTTTTGTATAGGCCACCATTGAATAAAAAGGTTGGGAAAGTGCTCTAAAAATGCATCTATAACCCTATGACTTCTGGTGGCCCCAGCTTACTTGAGTTATTTTCTAAATGGTTACTATTGCTCTGTCATGGTCAAGAAAAGTGTACTGAAAGGATGCAAGGAAAACTAAAATTGCCCAGCAACAATGACTTTCTTTCCTTATTCATAATTTCTGTTCAATCCATCATTGGATGTAAAGTTAGTGTAAAAAAATAAAAAACCTTTAAAATGCACTTCAGAACATACAGAAAGTTATGGCTTCTTAAAAAAGCTAAAGAGGTAAGACAAAATCTGAGAAAATGAAGAAAAAACTAATATACATGGTGTAGAGAGCTTACAATGGGGTGGACTGAGGGGAGGATCACAGGATATGTGTGTGTGTGTGTGTGTGTGTGTGTGTGTGTGTGTGTGTGTGTGTGTGTGTGTGTGTGTGTGTGTGTGTGTGTGTGTGTGTATGTGTTGGGATGGGGGATGAAACAATTAAGGCACCATTTCATCTTAGTCCAGCCCTGTACATAGACATGTTGTAATGTATCATTGTTACAACTAGATGTCAATAACTGTGAATGTCCCTTTGTGAGATGGGCCAGCATAGTGTGGTACACAGGCTTGTTGTAATGTAAGAATGTTGTAGCTACAGGTCAGTTTGCATTCCACCCAGTCATTCAGGTCCCATTTCTGTGCCTTGCCCTTATGTTCCCGTTTATTAAAATAAATAAATAAGAATGTCTTCTTATAAACTGTAGGAAACTGCTTGTTTACAAATATAGCAAACATTTACTTCAGTTTAAACCTTGCTTGCATGAAGCACTATGGCGCTCATGTTTTAAAGTCATCTTATAAATTGTAGCAATCTGCTCACTACAAATGTAGCAAACAGTTGCTTGTGTTTTAGTTAAAAAACAATTCTTCTTATAAATTGTAGCAAACTGCTTGCTACAAATGTAGCAATCAGTTGCTACAGTTTATACCCTGCCTGCACAGATTGCTACAGCACTCAGATTTTAGTTAAAAAAAGATAGATTTTTTTTTCTAACTTTTAAACTGTAGCAGACAGCTTGCTACAATGCAACAAGCAGTTTAGAGCACACTGAGAGCTAAAGCACTGAGGTTTGACAACAAATGTAATGCCAGCTTTTAAAAGTCAGTATTGCATTAAAGAAAGAGAGATTAGGATTGGCTGATCGTGCCCCCAGCATTTTGCACTTGGGGCAGTTGCCCTGTCACCACACCCTAGCTATATTACTGGTATTGTATATATCAGCACTTGCGATTTTCTTTTAATTCTTATGTCATATACACACACACAGACTTATGTTGGGTAAAATATGTATGTACATATAAAATGGCAAATGTGCACATACACGTATAGTTCTATCTGCCGATCAATATATATCTGCCTGTGTACTCATGCATATTAATTAATTTGTATTCATGAGTATGTACTTATAGGAAGATTGCAGCACTGAGGTATCATTCATCATATACATGGGCATACAATTTTATTATGATGTAACCTCATCCTAAGTTCAGCATACAATAATTGTGTACATTTGTAGGCTTTTGTCCACATGGTTAGGTATATCTGTACCCTTAACAATTGCATATTAGAATGACACACTTGTTAGTGTGTGTAATGCTTTACCTGCATATTCATAGATGCACACACACTGAAGATTCATTAGCTAGACAGGTAGAGTTCAACATCCATCAGTTCATACACTCATAGTGAAGGTTCATTAGCTAGACAGGTAGAGTTCTGGTTTCTATGTGAATATAGATGCAAGTTGTAGGTTTGAAGCTAGCTTCCTCTTTTTTTTTGGCAGTAATCTTCATGTATGCACAGTATTGAGAGTGAAATATCCATGACTGAATATGCAAAATGTGATACTGAAAAACACTGCTTGCTAACGTGTAGTAATAGCTACATTTTTCACTGTTCTTTTGCTGTACATAGCAGACGTGTACTGAACTAGAACAATCCTTTTGTTGCTGTAATACATCATATATTTTTCTATTTGCAGCTGCTGAAGATTAAACCAAAAATAGAGCTTTGTGCCTAGTGCATATGCACAGGCTTGGGAAGCAGTGGAGGGAGAGAGGTATTTGTTATTGCTTTCCACATTTATGTCTCCATGAATAGTATTAATATATTTAATTCTGCAGGTTTAGCTGTGTAGTGTTAAGACGCTCAGGCATGCTAATATGATGTCATATTTCCCACAATGTACCTGTGAGTTAAGTTTAATATGCAACGATTTATTATGAATAACATTGTTTACATAATTTTATGTGAAATGCTGTCTTATGTGTTATTAACAGGTGCCTTTTCTAACATTGAGTTTATGTGCTGTATGTTGACAAACCTAAATGAGACAGATCTGTGTTCAACTGACATGTGCTGCTTAAGTTCCACTTCCACTACTCTTGCAATGCTGTATAACTGCTCTGTGATGGTTTAACACTACCTTACATACAATTTCCTCTTAACAGTGTGCCACAAGCCAGTTATAGTTTTATTGTGTGCCTGTGGTGTTGAATAGTATATTCATGATACATTTTTATATGTGTAAATACATATGGAATCATGCTACAAATGTAGGCAGTGACAGTAATACATTTGTTAAAAGAAAGCTATGTAATGTGTTTTATACAAATATCTAGTTATTACATGCTTGTCACTGTACAATTGCTTGATGTCACCCATTGACCATGTTACATTGTTCATCTTATTTGCATATACAGTTGAAGTGTGCCATTGATTCTTAATGCTACAATATATTTTGTCACACATATTTTACTCATAGTATATAAACATGAAACATTAGTTGCATATAAAATGAGTTATACTGAAACACCTCAACATAAATGTGTCAGGCACACATTGAGTACATAATAAAGACTGTTAGTAATGAATTGCTTTTAGTGTGTGTGAGTGAAAGTGGTGTAAGGCTTAAGTAGTAGAGGTATAGCACAGACTATGTTCAAAAGGTCTAGTGTCAGTGTTAATTTGCATTACAAGTTTTTTTGTCAGAATCAAGTCCTATGTTAGTGTTGTATACTAAAGTGGCATAGCATATTTCCCTTGTAGCTTACATATATATATATATATATATATATATATATATATATATATATGTGTGTGTGTGTGTGTGTGTGTGTGTGTCTGTTTGCTACATCAAAAATATGCAAGTAACAACAGAAGGATGTCCTGTTTTATAAGTTTTGATGTTATTATGTCCTGTTTTATAAGTTTTGATGTTATTTGTGTATCATGTAATCTCTTTACAGTTATGTTGGGCACATCTGACTTTATAGTAATACTTAGTTGTTGCAGATGTCTGCCTATAAGACTGATAGAGTTATGTGACAAACATGAATACATATTGTGAAGCAGTGGATAAATGTGTCAGTATAGGAAGACTTGCCATGTGTATTGCTCCCACATACATATAACTATTATGAGAGTGACCTCCTTTTCAGGCTCTTCATAATGCTTTAGTAACTTTCATTGTGTATTGTGAAATTCCTAGCTTGTTACACTATACTATACTATACTATACTATACTATACTATACTATACTATACTATACTATCATACCTCTCAACTGTCCAGATTTTCACAGAATGCCCAGATTTTTGCCTCATATTTTTGATCTGTTCCTCATAAAATTTATGGTTTTCTGGAAAATCACTGGGATGATCTAAGAATTGAAGTTGCTAAATAATAACATAAATTTTAGTTTCAGACTTCATATCATTCTGAAAAATACATGCTAATAAAAATCCTATTATTCTAGCAACTTTCTAAGTTTATAAGAACAATATTTAAAATATGTCCCTATTTTTGGGCTTTTGTCCTCCCATTATGTCAAGCTTTGTCCAGTTTTCTTGTACTAAGAGTTAAGAAGTATGTATACTATACATATGCATATGACTAATGTCAGTTTTTGTAACAGACCTGTCATAGCAACACAATGTACAACATATATGATGTCTGCTTATATGCGTACATAATATGTATTTTAACTGGTGTGTGCATTGATGTGCATGCTTCATTAATGATGATGATTTATTTCAGACATGTTTGGCATATGACTATAATACATGCTACACACCATTTTGTAATTTATCTATTGGATGAATGCCTGACAACAAATAAGGTGTTACAGTTAGGTAAAGTCAGACAGTAGTGTAACATCGGTCATGTACATAACAATTAAAACACGTAGAGTGTGTAATTTATGTCTTAATTATTATTTATTCTTTGTTTTTAGGTTAATACTTATTATGTATGTATAATGTGTTGTTTCTATGTTGAAATGCAACAGAGCATGGTACCTTGGCACCTCACTAATCGGACAATGATGTGCCAGACCACTGACAGCCAAGTCAGACTCCAAGAACCAGGATGGTGACCATGACAGAAATGATGATGATGATGACAACAGACATGGACATGCATGTACTTCCTGCAGTGCAAAGTTGAAGACGTCCACCACCATGCCAGGCTGAAGACCTTCAGGACCAGATTTGGCATGTAGTGAGAGATTTGTTCCATGTGCAGATGAGGGACCTGATGGGTAACTTTTTTCATTAAATGGTGTGGGCCATTTGTGACTCCTAACAGGAGATCATTAGAGAGATATTTTATGATGTTTGACCCCATCAGAGTTATTGTTCAGGAATGTAAGTACTGTCTGTGTGACCCACTTATGTAATCCTACCATTATGGTGTTTTCTGTATTCTAGTTTTTATTTTCTAGGCACAATTGTGCACACATCCCATATTGCCGTTATGCTTTTGGACATATATCATAAAGACCACTGCATATACCAAGACATATGTGGCATTATCTTGATGCTGCAGTATGACTCACATTAGCAATGACATGTTATCCTTATTATTTACATGATCATCACATGCTGTCATTACATTGCTGCATATGGACAGGGTTGCTACTCCTTCAGTTTGTGTGTGTGTGTGTGTGTGTGTGTGTGTGTGTGTGTGTGTGTGTGTGTGTGTGTGTGTGTGTGTGTGTGTGTGTGTGTAATCCTATGCATGCTGTACAGGATAATATAGATTCATAGGTTCATAGTTATATACTAGGCTAATGACCACCAGGGCCTTTATAAGCCTAGATGTACATTCTAACCCAATTGTGACCCAATGTATCATGAGTAATTATTTGCAGGGAATATATTAGTTAGGAAGTTTCAGAGGTTATGTGAGGGGTATATTAGTTTGGGTATTACTGTCTGCCTCTGTCTATCACAGATATGGAGGCCAGTCCTGGGGTAAATTTCTGATTTCCCATCCATTGCTCAAGGTTATACTTAAATAGGGTTAGGGATGGACTCTGCTTTATATGTTCAGGAGCATGAGGATCATCTGAGACACATATCTGTCTTTCTAACATGTCTTATTTATGTCACAAGCAAAATTTAAATCCTTGGATTTGGTGGTTCTGATGCTGTTCATTTTGCAAATGTGCAAAACGTCCACGAGAGCTGGCTCTGAGGATGCCTTGTAAGCCAGGCATAGATCACCTCTTAGTAACTGGTAGGAGACTGACTACAGAGATAGGGCTTTAAGGTGATTCATATGGGACAATGTTTTTATACGCTGGATTCTCCTGGTAAGGAATCTTTGTGGGCATTCCAACTGTTGCATATGTTTGGTCAGGTAAATACTGAAGGGGCATTTTATTGGTCAGGTACATACTGAAGGGGGCATTTTACTCAATGATGGGTCAGATATGAGCAAAATAAGGTGACACTATGACTTCCTAGGACCTGGATGCCATGCCCTTACTTATAGGCTGGGTGACAGAATGATTTTCTGAAAACCTTGGCTACATAGGTTCATAGATTCATAGGTTGGTACTAGGCTATTGGCCCTAGGGCCTATACAAGCCTAGACATAACAATTCTCTGGCTATTTCTTCTCACACTATTTACTTCCCTGGACCCCTGTCTAGCAGGGTGACTGACATGATCCCCGGGGTGAATTTCCTTTCTCCCATCCAATCATCAAGGTTCCTTTTGAAGAGGGCCAAAGAGGCGCTCTGCTTGACATATATTGGCAGTCTATTCCAGAGTCTGGGGAGCCTCTGGGTCAAGAACCTATCCCTCCAGCATGTTTTGTTTATTATGATGACAAGGTTTAGATCTCTGGAGCGTGTGGCTCTGAGGGATTGGGATTTCTTTAAGTGTAGCATGTCCAACAGCTCTAAGTTTGACATGGCCTTGTATGTTAAGCAGAGGTCGCCTCTGAGTAGACGATATGCGACAGAGTATAGCTGGAGTTTTTTTAAGGTGGTCAGCATAGGGCATCTGCTTTAGGAATGTGATTCTTTTAGTGAGGTATTTCTGTGGCCTTTCCTGTTGTTGCAGGTGTCTTGAGAGGTACATATCAAATGGGGCAAATGTTGGTCATACATGTTGGTCAAAGGCCAGATTACTGTCTACCTATGTTACCAAATCATTGACTACTGGGTCAACTGGGCTGTCTTATTGATGGAGTAATTAACCTGGGTGGCAGTTTTTTCAAAAGGTACTATAATGCATTTCTTGGCATTGAGTTTTAGTTCATGCCTTTAGCACCAGTCATTTGTCTGTGTTAGACCCTCTTGTAAGATGTTTGCATCATGGGGGGAATCTATGATAGCTCCCAATTTGCAGTCATCTGTGAACTTGGCCAGCTAAAGACCCTTGACATTAGCCATTACCTTCGAGAAGCAGATGCTAAATAGGAGCAGTCCTGGCATGGAGCCTTGAGGTACCAGTATCTTAGTGGTGGTGGTATCACCAGTCTTGACTTCCTGGGTTCTGTCTGTGAGCCAGCTCACATGCCAGCAAGATACTGTATGTAGGTGTTTATGCCCAGTTCTTGCAGTTTGTCAGATATAGCCAAGTGGGATATTGTATCAAACTCCTTAGCTCCAGGTAGGCAGTATGCACTGTTTCCTCCATCATCCATTGCCTTGGTGACCTTCTCAAAGACGTCCACCAGATTTAGTAGGCATGACTTTCCCTTGACAAAGCCACACTGGTCAGGTCTAGTATCTGAAGGATGTCTAGGTCTTTGTTGATCATTTTGATGATAATTCATTCCATGGCTTTGCATATTTGATGAGTCAGACTAATAGGTCTGTAGTTTCCAGGTTTGGTTGACGGTCCATCTTTGTGAAGTAAGATAACCATTGCAGTCCTCCATTCCCACGGTACAAAGCCTATTTTGAGGATATAGTTGAAAAGTGACTCAAGTGGTCCTGATAAGTCATGTTTCCAGCTATTTAGGAAGCATACTGGGATACTGTCAGGACCCATTCAGGGTGTGTTTTTGGCCTTAGTGAGTACCAACAGGACCTGCTTCGTGTTAATAGTTGGGAGGTTATGCTAGAAGGCATTTCATGGAGGGATGCAGCGGGAGTTTGGGGTGAAGTTTGAGCTGAATTAGTAAGCAAGCAAATTTGCTATGTCACTCTACTCAGTGAAGGTGGCACTACTGACCACCAGTTCAGCACACCTAAGTGTGCTGCCTTTGAGGTTTTGGACATAACTGGAGAAGGCCTTTTGATTGTCTTTAGCCTGTGAGGCCATCTTGACCTTGTAATTGGCCCTTTTGGACTTAATTAGTCCACTTGTTCTCCTGTTTTGTTTAATTACAGAGCTCCTATAATTATGGGATTTGTTCTTTCAGATTTTAGCCATGACGTTTTTCTTTTTGTTATATGTCCTATAAGGTAAGGATTCCACTAATGTGGTTTGTTTTTAGTACAGTGGTCTCTATACAGCCATTAACATGGTTGTACAGTGTCTCTCTGAACAATTCTGCACTGGTAATTGTGAACTCAGAGTTGGGAGAGGCATTGAATATTGATAATTTCTCATTTTGCTTTGGAATAGTTCCTAATTGTTACAGGGTTTACTGCAGTTACTGAACTGATTTTTGTTTCAAAGGAGACAGGTGGCTTGACTTCACCAGTGAGGATGTGACATGGAGGAGGGAGGCCTGCAGCACTCTCCCATATTGGTGAGCGCCAGGTCCAATATTCTTGAAACTCTGGCAGGTGTGTGCACTCTGGTCAAGGGTATTTGTGTTAATAAAGTCTAAGAATCATTATCTGTGAGTATGAGGCAGTTTATGTTCCCAGTCTATAAAGTCTCCCATGAATAGGGTAGTTGGTTTAATTGTGTGTCTCCAATAGGTTCAAGCTATAGTATTCTAGGGGCATAGAAGGTGACCTATATCTTGCTAGTATATGGCACTGGACTTTGTTGATGGTGATTTGCATGTGGATAAATTCCAGGGCATCATCCTGTTTAACCAAGATAGAGTTACACTTGTTGTTTAATGTAGATTGAGCTCCTCCACCTGTTGTCCCTGTCTGTGCAGCTGATGGTCTAAATGTGTGGAAGGCACTGAAGCCTTGCACTGCTGGAGTATTATCTGTGGATTTAAACCATGTCTTGATAATGGCACAGATGTCTATATTTTCCAGAATGAGGAAAGCATGTAGGGTATGGAGGTTCTTCTTTAGACTCTCAGCACTGAGCAGTAACACCTTTAGGTTTCTTTGGGTTTTATTTGTTATGTCAGTAGGTTTGTCAATTTGGCATTTCCTAAAAAAGGCTCTAAGGGAATAGATAACATTTCAGATAGTATTTGGGAGCCTATGAAAGACATGTGCAGACCATCTTTTGCAAGGCAAAATAGTCTGTTATCCATGTCCTACCATGCTGAAAAATATTGAATCCTCCTGGAAAGACACCAGAAACTAAGCCAATTGTTGAAGTCAATCATCTTTGGTTCATACTGTGACATCATCCCTGGTGAAGGTAGAATGCTGTTCAGTGCAAGGCACATACCTGCCTGAGACACATATTCAGAGAGATCAATAACGGCTTTCTTCATATAGTCCAGGAAGTATGTCTCAGGTTGCTAACTCCCACATGGACAATGATAGAATCATACTGGTACTGGTGGTGTAGTGACTTGAGTGTGTGTATAACTTGGGGGATCCTGGCTCCAGACCAGATAAGCAACTAACCATTATCTTCTCCTTGTTCAGTCTGGTGAGTGGGGTACCTGTGTGTCATACAATGGAGTCCCCTATGGCAAGAGTCCTGGGTAATGTGTTGGTTTACCTTATGGGCTATACTGTTTGGACTCTACCTGGTGTTAGAGTATGTGTGCTGTTTGAGGTTGCTTTTGGTGAGTGCTTTAGAGATTGCTGAGGACAGGTGTTACCATTTATAGGCTTAACTTGCTACCCCACAACAATACCCACGTATCACATAGTTCACAAAGTCAGTGTGCCACACAGTCACAGCCCTTAAGGCTAAACAACACACCTAATACACTTGTAATAGGTGACTCTATTGTCAGACACACTGATGTCCCTCTCACCAGGCTGAACAAGGAGAAGGTCACTGTAAGCTGCCTGTCGGGTGCCAGGATCTGTCACATAACACAAGCACTCAGGTCACTCCAAAGCAAGTACAAATATGACTCCGTCATTGTCCATGCTGGTGTGAATGACCTGAGACGTACCTCCCTGGATTACATGAAAAGAGACATAGAGGACCTCTCTGATCATGTGGCCCAGGCCGGTATGACCCTGACCTTGAGTAGCATCTTATCCTCACCAAGAATGATACCACAGTATAAAGACAAAATGATCAATTTCAACAATTGGCTAAAGTATTGGTGTCACTCAAAGGGGATCCAGTGTCTCTCAGCCTGGGATGACATGCTTGACAAGCCACATTGCTTCGCTAGGGACGGCTTGCACCTGTCACCCCTGGGTTTTCAAATACTGGCCAAGGCCCTTGCCACCCCCATTGTGCCTTTTTTAGGCAAGGCTCAAAAGACAAACCCACCTCCTTAGACAACACAAGGAAAAAGAAACTAAGGGTAATGCTGCTCAACGACAGAAGTCTAAACCTCAAGATGCATCCACTCGAGGCTCTCCTCAGTATGGAGAATATCGATATCTGTGCAGTAACAAAAACCTGGTTCAAGGCTCCCGAGAGCACCCCAGCACTACCAGGCTATACCTCATACCATGCTTTTCGGCCCCAAAACTCGGACCGAACCACAAGAGGAGGGGGAGTATCCATATTCATCAAAGATACCCATATCTCCAGGCTAGTGGCACTGCACGAAGCATCTGAGACCATCCATGTGCAACTAACAGTGGGCAAAACTGCCTTCCAGTTTGTAGCCTGCTACAGACCACCCTCCTAAACTCGGGAACCCCACTCGGCTTTCCTGAAGACACTGGAGAATATGAAGGTCTCTCCAAACACCATTATATTGGGTGACTTTAACTACCCAAACATAGACAGGGAGCACTATTCAAGCCCCAACACCCTAGCCCAACGGTTCCTAGAATTTATAAACTCAAATGCTATGGAACAACTGGTCACTACTCCCACAAGAGGGGAAAACATATTGGACCTGGTCATCACCAACATGGGGCTCTATGTTCCATACCAGAGGTATACCCCTCATTGGTAAGATCTGACCATAAATTAATCACTACGGACATCCATATCCAGTCCCCACCCCCAGCAAAGGAAACCACGGTCAAAAACTTCTCAAAAGCAAACTTCCCACTTCTCAAAACTGAGGTGGAATCCTTCAAAGCCCCAGGGCCAGTGGAAAATACGGCCCAAACCGCAGAATCCTTTACAAATGCATTCTATGGATACCTACAGGAATCCATGGATCGTGCTATCCCAAATAAAACCAAGGCACACTCCTTCAAAGGCAGGAGACCTGTCTGGTGGACCCCAGCCATAAATAAACTGTACAACAGAAGGAGGAAGCTACTACATGATAGAGCAAAATCCCTGAAAGGGAAGGCAACTCTGATCAGTACTAGCAAGAAACTACGATCCCTCATAAAATCATCTAAGGCTAGCTTCGAAAGAAAAATTGCACAAGATGCTAAAGATAATCACAAGGCTTTCTTTAGTTATGTCATAAACCTGGGTGGAAACTCCCAGATATGCTCTGAGTTAGTGCAAAATGACAAAAAATACACTGAACCCACAGACATTGCCAACATCCTGGCAGACAGGTTCAGTGCAAACTCCCCCCCCCAAATGAGCAAATGACTATCCCAACAGAGTGTAGCCTCCCTGACATCACATATGCACAGGTGAGAGCTGCCCTCTCCAAAGCAAAAAACACAGCATCAATGGGACCTGACGGTGTCCCGGGCTGCGTTTTACATGAGCTCCAAGAAGAACTGAACCCTCACTTAAAATCACTGTTCAGTCTCAGCCTTACAACAGGATATGTACCCACAGAATAGCGTACAGCAACAGTGGTCACAATCCATAAAGGTGGTGCCACAATGCACCCCGGAAACTATTGCCCTATAAGCCTAACTAGCCTGGTCTGCAAAGCTATGGAGCGTATCATCATGGAACTCATAAACAAAGACATTGGGAACCTCCAAACACTGGATCCTACCCAATTCGGCTTCGTTAAGGGCAAATCTTGCCTCTTGAACCTGGTCAATTTCTTTGAAACAGTCACCAAGGCCATAGATGAAGGGAAGGTAGTCCACACAGCCTACCTTGACCTTGCAAAAGTCTTTGACACAATACCCCACTCAGGCAACATAAATAAGCTCACCAGCTTAAATATTAACCCCTGTGTCACAAGATGGGTTGCAAACTGGCTTAGGGATAGAACCCACATGGTCAGAATTGCAGGTACCATGTCAGACTCTAAACCAGTTACAAGTGGCATCCCACAAGGCTCAGTCCTGGGACCTCTCTTGTTCAGTATATATTTCTCTGAGGTACAGGCTAACACAGGAGGACTATGGCTGACAAAGTTTGCAGATGACTGCAAACTGGGGGCCATAATCGACTCACCGGCTGACACAAGCATCCTCCAAAAAGGTCTCACAGAGATGGATAACTGGTGCCAGAGCCATGGCCTAAAGCTAAATGCCAAAAAGTGCATAGTCATCCCCTTTGGGAAAAACAAAGTGCCCACAAATTACCACATAGGTGGTAATCCATTATGTACGGATGAAGTAATTAGGGATTTGGGGACCCAAGTAGATTGCAATCTCTCCTTTGACAATCACATTGCCAAAGTGGTTAGAAAGACATTCTATATAGCCCACCTTATCACGAAGGGGTTCACATCTAGATCAAGAAAGGTCATTGTGCCCCTCTACTCATCACTCATCAGGCCCATAATTGAATACAATGCCCCATTTGGGATGTACCTTACCCGACACCTGCTACAACTAGAAAGACCCAAAAAGTACCTCACCAAGAGGATCAAGGGAATCAAGCAAATGCCCTACGCAGTTAGGCTAAAGAAACTCCAGCTCTACTCAGTTGCTTACCGCCTACTCAGAGGCGATCTGTGCCTGACGTATAAAGCCATGTCCAACCCAGAATTAATGGACATGCTCCACCTCAAGAAATCCAAATCCATCAGAACTACACCCTCCAGTGACTTAAACCTCAGCACAGAAATAAATAGAACATGCTGGAGGGACAGATTCATATCCCAAAGGCTCCCCTCACTCTGGAACAAAATCCCAATCCATGTCAGACAGAGCCCCTCAATGACCCTCTTCAAGAAGAATCTTGACGTTTGGATGAGAGATCATAAATTTACCCCTGGGATCTCTTCTGTGTCTCTGCTAGACAGAGGCATGGTAAACTAACCTTAAATGGGCTATTTTCTGTGACCTACTATACAGAGGCACAGTAAACTAATCTAAGAAGGGTGGCGAAAGTCAAACACACTCTGGCTAAGCTTGTAAATGCCCTAGGGCAGATAGTCTAGTATCAACCTATGAACCTATGAAGAGGTCTTTGAGGTTTGGGAAGATTGCTTTTTAGTGCCTCAGCACAGAGTGTGGTGGACACTGTGTGTGGTGGATGTAGTGTGTGTGTTTTTATCAACCTTGTTTGTATGCCAAATGTTTGCCTCCAGCGAAATTGTTTATGCGCATCTCTCGCATACTGTGTTTGTTTTTTAACGATTAAATGGTTGCCTATGATTGAGACTATCACAACATTGCCTTAGGATGTCCGCATCCACCAAGCCACCTACAGAGATATTTGGAAACTGCATGTTGTCTGGACCTATATTTGGTTTGGCTACTGTTGGTCATAGACTGGGTTATACATAGGTCTTCTTGGATGGTCTCCTGGGTTTAGCACTGCATTAGGTTAGATTGCGGTAATATTTGATGGCAGTACTGTTTAATGTGAATACTAGTTGCTGTTAACTTGTCTTTGTGCATTGGCTTTGTTTTAGCCATGCTAAGTTAGAGGTTTCAGTTCTAAGGGAAGTTTTATAGAAAAAAATTTACTTCTGTGTTTGTACGGAACACTGCTAACCTCTTAATATAATGGCAACAAGAATGATTGCTTGCGAGTGTAATGTTACAACAATCTTAAACTATCTTGAAAAGGAAAATTATTGCTATGTCTGATACACTCTGGCCCTGCATGTGACAGATATGACTGTTGCAGTTAGCATAATGTAAGTGCGACACAACTGTTCTGCTTGTGTTGCTCATGTATATACTTAGAAGGGATGACAGCAACTCACATACTTCATAATTCTCATTCTTCTCACATAACCAAATGAGGTCAGTCAAGCGTGCTTATTTGGACATGTTATTGATGCATATGTATTGCCCCATTTGTGTGTTGATTTTTGCTGTCATATATCTGTTCATCTACATGACATGTTCTTAATTATGTATTTTATGTAACATTGTTGGGTCATGTCATCACACTGGCACAATGATGATTAAATGTGCCATGCACTGGCAATTGTTGTGCCATATAATACGCAGTTTAAACTATTGTTGTTTTAGAGTACTGTGACAGATACATCTGCACATGTGTCCTACACATACTGCTTTGATATTCACTGATCCCTTATTTCATATATGGAGGTAATGCTTTGTATAGCATTATTCAATACTCCCCCTTTTTTCCATATCTTGTTTATGGCACTAACCAGTCTTTTTGATAATAGCTTATATTAGGAAATGTATACAAGGAATTGCATACATGTCCATGTTTATGCATTTGTAGTACATATGCACTGATTTGCATGGATGTACATGTGTATGGCCGTAATATGATTGACACAAAATCATCCTTGGAATATGTGACTGGTTACATGCACTTGTTCCATTTTTCTGTGACGTACTTATGCACATAGGATTGCCCTTTGATCACTCCTACACATGTAGGTTGCTATTTATATCAATAATGATAACTGTGTCACCTATTGTATCATGTTTGCATGGCAGTATATATATATATATATATATATATATATATATATATATATATATATATATATGTATATGTGATATTCAAACTTACTTTTGTTGTGTAAGTATGTCATTTGCTGCTTAACTGTTGCTCGTTACCATGTTGTTTCTGTCATTTGTACACAAGCATGTTTATACCATCCATCCATCCCCAATGTACTATGCCCATGTGTCAGATGTTGGCCATTTACTTCAATGTACTTTGTGAAGACTTGCAGTCCATCTTGTGAACACACACATGTTCACTGTGTATTCTTAGCTAGGGTTGTCCTGCTTTATTCTGTGCCTACATTTTCTTGCTGGCATTTCCTCACTGATGTGGATCTGGTTGTCCATCTCCCTTCCCCTTTATAGCCTTAGCCTACATGTTTCACATATACATGGTATCTGTTATGTGTATGTTTACCTTCCTGTATGCTATCGTCACTGCAGTGTAGGTGTACTGATATGATATGACCTTGTACCACCATGTTGGGTATCATATTCATACAACACATATGCACACAAGGAGGTGAAAATTGAGATGATTCCATCATTGTTTATGTTGTAGTTGTCTGTATATTACCCAAACATTCATATGCTTTCTGCCTTTGTACAGGCTTGCATTTCTTTGCTTTCATTAATCATATGTATGTCACCATTTACTTCATATTCCATGTCATTGGTGTGGGTATGTGGGATGACCCTTTTTTCTGTTTGGCTTCTGTAATGCCATTGCATCAACACATTAATATTTGGCTGTGTAACTGTTGTTTGGCATTGTGCTTAGTTGTTTGCCTTTCACATGCAGGGTCGGAGGTTCTAATCTGTCCTCTGCTTGTCTACTCCTACATTTCCTTGGCTGGATTTGCTCATCTGTGGTGTTGCTTGTCTTATACTTGCACTGCTGACAGCCTATTGGATGATGGTACTTGACATCCATTGTGTTGTCTGACACACACTTACCACTGGTTATACTCCTTTTGGTATGACTGTTACACAGTTTGCAACATCTCAGCACTGCATTTTGCATCGGAACCTATGTATTTTTGGAATGCACCATGGCTGATATGCATTCCTACCCTGTTTGTCATTTTTCCTTTTCACTCATGTTGTATAGTCTATATGTGTGCTGTCTGTGTACCTTACCTGTCCTTTACCTTCTTAGGTTCATAGGCAAGTACTAGGCTAGCTGCCCTTGTAGGTTATTTTAGGCCTAGCCAGTTTCCCTTTTTCTGCTCAGATTAACCTATCCCATTTGGTTAGAGACTGGCCTTACCCATCCCATGTCTGATAATTATATATTACCCTTAATGAGAATAACTGGGATCATATCACAGATAATTTGACCTTCACCCATGCATGGGATAAAACATTTAAGAGCTACCTTTGTCCATTAGTAGCACAGGGAGAAGTCCTAGGATACATTATGTGCATTACTGACCTTTGCCAGTCATGTCTTGTGATATTTGTTATATGTTTGTATCTGCACTTTTCCCTGCCTCCTGTTTCTGTGTATTTTGCATTCCTTCTACTCCCCCCCCAAAAAAAGGGATCTATTCCTGCCAAAAAAAATGCCCATGTCCCTCTAACTCTCCCTCTGACCTCCCTATTCCATCATCCCTCTTGTGTGCCCCTCTTCTTCACCTTCACCCCATATCTACTTTTCTATCACCCCATTTCCTTGGTTGTGTGCATTACTTGTGTTCCCTATACATGTCCCACATCCATTATTAGCTACTGTTAGCCATAGTGATGTGGCCATAATTACTTTTTGCCATATTTAATTATTTTTTTTATTAGAAGTTTTGCGGATTACAGTGGATTCTGCAAATTATGATGGGTGTATTTATATATGTTTCTACATATTATGTTGATATCCGTAATTGTTTGCAGATATTTGTTACTTTTCAGGATTACTGCTGATGCACATTTGTCTTCGGCTGGTTATTTCTAACTGTTACTGACATTTTCCATTGCCCTTGAATACCTTCTGTAGACATGCAATGGTAATGCACATATATAACTTTCAGGATGAGCTTTCCTTTAATATAACTTTGCCATATGCCTGATTGTAGTTGTGCTGAAACCAGAGGATATCTATTGTGTCAGGTCTATATTACAACGTCGAACTCACAGGAGTTCGAATGTTGCAATATCGAACCCAAAAGTCCGAAATACGAAAATATCGAAGCCACGGCACACCAATTTTTTTTCCCAGGGAAAAGAATCGGTGGGCCATTTTTGGGGCTTTGCTATTTCCTCCACTGTGGTGCGATCTCAGAGTTGGTATATTTAGGGGGGGTGGGGAGGCACAGCCCCCACGTTGGGGAGTGGGGGGGGGGCAAAGCCCCCCACTTTAGTTTAAGTTTAAAGTGTAAGTTTTATTTATTTTTTTTTGTCACTGAACAGCGATTTTTTTCCCTGGGAAAAAATCGCTGTTCTGTGTTTTCATTATGATTGGGTTTCAAACTGTAAGTTCGATATTGCAAAGTTCGAACTCCTGTGTCTGTGTTGTTCTGAGGTATTCTCAGTAGACCAGGCCACATTTGCACATAACTTGGCTTGCCGCAAATCTTGCATGGAAGTTGTTGCAATCCACCGAGTTATGCAAATTTATGGTATCCGACCCATTGTAGTGTCTTGAAAACACCAATGTAGTAAGCATATGTTGCCCTGCTCACCACTCCACAATTAACAAACTATAACAACAGGTGCCAGTTCTGTTCTTCCACACTTTCTGCCTGACCTACTACTTCTTCCACAGTACAAAAGATCCTTGTACACTTTAAGAATATTCCTGTTTCATGCACCTTGTATACTAAACAATATTTATTTAAAGAAGCATATTTATCTCCTTATATATGTGTGTTGCTGCTTTCATGTGAACTGAACTGTGTATATGGTTCTGTTATTCTATTGTCAGTTGCCTCCCTGAAACGTGGACTACTTCTACATTGAATAATCTGAGCCCCATAAACAGCCTTTTGACATCTTGGAGGAACATTATATCCAAGTCAAATTAACTGATTAGTGATAGAAATGGTTTGTGATTAATTTGCAACTGGAAATTGTCCAGGCCCAATAAGCAACTAAACAAGCACTCACATACCCATACTCCTGTTATACATTCTTTCTCATGCTGTGAATATCTCCTCTCAGTCTCTTGTTAATGTTCTGGAATAAAAAGCTACAGGCTTTAACTCATGCAGCTCAATCTGCAGACATTGAAAACGTGGACAAAGGTTCTTGAAAAGTAGCTTCATCTGGCCAAAAAATCTGGGCAGCTAGTTAACATGATTCATAGGTTCATAGGTGTGTACTAGGCTAATGGCCCTGGGGCCTTTACAAGCCTAGCCATAGGATTACTCTAGCATAGTGCCACCTGACCTTAGTTCCCAGTGCCTCTGTCAAGTAGAGCCACTGGTGTTATCCTCGGGGTGAATTTTCTGTTTCCCATCCACTCATCAAGATTTCTCTTGAAGAGGGTCAGCAAGGTGCTCTGCTTGACATGTACAGGAAGTGTGTTCCATAGCATGGGCAGTCTCTGGGTTATGAACCTGTCCCTCCAGCATGTTCTGTTAATTGTGGTAATGATATTGATATTTGTATACCTAATAATGTAACTCCTCCACCTTCCAGTAGGACTGTGGGATACCACCACTCAGAAACACAAGTGTAAAAAAGAAAATTTAATCAGGATAAACAGAATGGATGGACTTGAGTACCCCATAAAGCAAAGGTATAAGGAACAGTGTCAGTAAGTGGAGTTAACTTTGTCTCTCTGTCTGTCTGTATGTCTCTCTCTCTATCTCTCTGAATATGCATGTGAGTGTTTGTGCACGTGTGTTTGTGTGTGTGTGTGTGTGTGTGTGTGTGTGTGTGTGTGTGTGTGTGTGTGTGTGTGTGTGTATGTGTGAGAGAGAGTGGGTACAGGTTCATGTGTATAAATAAAATACCAAAAACCTGCACATCAACACCTCCTCAAAATCCAAATAATGATTTATTTTATTTATTTGATTTTATTTATATTTGTTGACCGGGAGTGTCCGACTGGACGTAGGTCCATTTTCAGTGGAGGCCCAGGGAGAAAAGCTCCACAGTTAAAATAAAATAAAATAAATAAAATGATTCCAATCATTTTAAATGCAAGCAATTTATAATGAAAAGAAATCTGAAATAAATAAGAAATGCTTTACAAAAACCCATAACAAAATGTCTCACAAGAAATGATTCACCCATTAACACAATAAGAATGCCACAAGAATTCTCACCATATACCTGAAATCTTAACTCATACTTGTCACGTTATAACAATTATCATAAACATCCCATTCATCCCCAATTAAAACTGCAGACCAATACAAAAGTAAAATAAATAAATAAACAAATAAAAACAATAAAATAAAAGCTTATCTCAGTACAAGTTGGGTGTATTCTTTCACACAAATGCAAACCTGTAAAGCCTCCCTTGGACATCTGAACAGCCACAATAATATATGATACTACAAACACCCTTGCATTGAAAAACTGAGCCATATTATCCCTGTACCTCACAGACTGCCTGCCAAGTCACCATTGTAATTTGTGACCCACAACACACTGTCCATTTCAGCCAGCACACTATCACACAGTACATCTGTCACTGACAGGGACACCACACCATTAATGAAATATAGCATGCAAAAATAAATACATAAATAAAACTCATATACACATGTGCGCACGCACACACACACACACCACACACACACACACACACACACACACACACACACACACACACACACACACACACACACACACACACACACACACACAAAATGTCCTCAGATGAACTCCATCCTTTTCCAAAAAAAAGAAAAAAGAAACTTTCGTAATCACAGCACCCTTTAGTGCTTTCCTATTTGGTCTTCTGTGGTGATTGTATAAATTAAAATATTAAAAACATGGGGCAGGGCAGGGATGGAGTGAAGGAAGATAGAAAGCTGAATAGTTCTGGAAATGGGTCCATGTGTCAAAGGATGACATAAGGGATTTATTGGTGGAACCGAATTGTGATTGCATTTTAACTCTGTAAAAGATATATTGACCAAGGCGCTACAGTGTTTTTATAATAAACTTCTTTGGAATATTTCTGGATTCACTGGCATTGCAGTTGTTCTTATTGGAGCTATACTTGTTTTTTTTTGTTTTACATTGTCTGGAAGCAACATTTACTCTTGCAAGCCCACTGAAAACTCCATTAGTCCTGTAACAAATCTCACATTATTCAAGGACTGTTTGTTTAGAACTGAGAATAGATATATAGCACTCCAAACAAATGAATGAATGAATGAATGAATGAGTAAATAAATAAATAAAATTGTCAGGACATTTAGCCTTATTAAAGGTCAGAGTGTTAAACATAGGTTATTCTAGCTAATCGGGGGAAATTGGGTCTATATTAGAACCGCGAAAGCCCGTTTAAGCAAATACGTAAATGTCGTGAACCAAGAGTACACCGAACACCCGAAACCGTGAAATTCAAAATCTCGACTCAGCATAGTTGGCCCTTCTGTGGTATAGCTCCATAAGGTAAGTGTGCGATAGTTATGGACCTTAGGGTTAGGGTGCGGGTTAAGGTAAGTGCATAGATAGTAATGTATGTAAGGTTTCGTGTAGGGTTAGAAGTAGAGTTTTGTTAAGTGTATGCGTGTGGATTATTTATTTTGTTTGGGTATAGCTCATTAAGGTAAGTGTGCGATAGTTACGGACCTCTGGGTTAGGGTGCGGGTTAAGGTAAGTGCATAGATAGTAATGTATGCAAGGTTTAGTGTAGGGTTAGAAGTAGGGTTTCGGTTCGTGTGTGTATGTGGTTTATTTATTTTGTTTGGGTGTATAGTATGTAGCAAGCGGTGGGGTTGGCCAACTATGCCGGTTCGGGATTTTTGTTTTGGGCGTTCGGTGTGCTCTCTGTTCGCGCAATATGTGTCGAAGTTTACGTATTCGCTTAAACGGCCTTTCATGGTTCTAATATAGATCCGGGGAAATTCACCCCTGGTATGACACCTATGTTTCTGATAGACAAGATGTAACCATTAAGCCATGCCCTAACTATATACAACCCTTAAAATAACCTCTAGGGGACAACAACTTGTAGGATACATTTGGGTTGCATGGCTAGGCTTATAAAGTGTTTGTTAGCCTAGTATACTCAAATTATAGGAACATGGGATCATAGGAGGTTACTAGGCTATTGGCCCTGAGGCTCTTATAAGCCTAGCCAAGAGTTTAGCCCACATTTAGGCATAGACATATGAACCTATGAAACTACAAACTGTAATAATTTCCACTAACGAAATCACACAACTGCATTTTCTATCTTAAACTGTGACCATCTACTTAAGTCTCCAGTGAATTATATATTCCAAAACCCATATCACAAATATTTTCTAGGAATATCATTTGGAATAATGAATTTTATTAACTATTCAGATGCATTTACTAAGTATAGGGATGGGAGAAAGAACATATAGATATATAAAGCCAGGCTAATATTGTATAGCTGTCTATGTTTGACAGAGTCTACATTTGGTACAGCCATAACTGAAATCAAGGGATATGTAGCATATACAAAATAAAATCTAAAATATTTGCTAAGTGT
Organism: Protopterus annectens; assembly: GCF_019279795.1. Lineage (NCBI taxonomy): Eukaryota > Metazoa > Chordata > Ceratodontiformes > Protopteridae > Protopterus > Protopterus annectens. The sequence goes on from NC_056734.1 coordinate 129,555,800, forward strand.
AAAAGACAAAAGAGTTGTTTACTAGATTTTATGTGCATAGCTATAAAGTAAAGTTATCGGTACATGACATTGCAAGAAGCTAACACAAGTGCAGGACAGTTCAAGTCTAAAGGCAACTATGGTGCTTATACTGTCCTCTTAACACAAGACGTCTGGACAAAGCCAAAAATAACGGGAAGACAAAGGCCAACAAATAGGAACAGATTTTAATTATTGCTCCTATTACTCTTAAAGTTGCTAGGATAATAGGTTTTGAATTATCATGCATTTTCTGAAAGATATGAAGTCTGAAACTCAAACATCTGTCATTATTCAGTGCCTTCAGCCCTCACTGATCTGCCAGAAAACCACAAATTTTATAAGGAACAGACCAAAAATGGTAAAAATCTGGACATTCTGTGAAAATGTAGATAGTTGAAAAGTATGTCGAAATGTTAGTGGTTACGGCGCAAGGGCAGCTAGTCTGAGGTCTGTGTTAAATGGCCAGTGGAAAATTACTTGCCTTTCTGAAGTACTGGTGAAACAAGTTTTAAATGTAGGTTTAAATGCTTATACTTTTTTACCTAAGGTGCACAGTGTGCATGCTTGTGTTTGTTGTATGTAGCAATGTACAGTGTTTCATTTTAATACTGACACTAAATAAATACTTTGCACACAGTTATATGGAAAAGTGCTATTAATGTGCAATTTTGTGTATCCATTATGTGCCAAATTCCTGCTACAGCAGAGCATAACAACTTTGATAAGTGAATAGCAGTAAGCAAAGTAATGTTACTGCTAAGCATGGCAGTGTAGCAGAAGTAGGGGTGCAGGAGTACTAATATGTTCATACGTTCATAGGTAGGTACTAGGCTATTGGCCCTAGGGTCTATATAAGCCTAGCCAAAAAGGTACCCTGGCTTTCGCCACCCAAGAAAATTATTTTCCTGTGCCCCTGTCGAGCAGAGCCACAGAGTTGATCCCAGAGTGAATTTCCGATTTTTTTTGAAGAGTGCTAATGAGGAGATTTGTTTGATATAGATAGGTAGTTTGTTCTAGAGTATGGGAAGTCTCTGAGACAGGAATCTATCCCTCCAGCATGTTCTGTTTATTGTGGTGACAAGGTTTAGGTCCCTAAAGCGTGTAGCTTGGAGGAATTGTGATTTTTTTAAGTGGAGCATATCTAACAGCTCTGGGTTTGACATAGCTTTGTATGTTAGGCAGAGATTGCCTCTGAGTAGGTGATATGCAACCAATTTGGGGTCACTAGTCAACATGGAGACTGATGACAGATATATTTCCCTAAATAGCAGCAATACCATTCACATTGGTATCTGTTAGGTGATTTAGTAAGGTTTTTCAAAATTCATAATTAAGACAGACACAGACCAAGAGATGACAAAACAGAATCTGTTGAATTTTCACTAAAAAATTATCTTGAAACCCCACTACCCATCCATCCAAGGTAATGGCTGACTTACCAAAGTACTTTGTTTCTACATTCCCTTGCTGAGCTTGTTTGCCTCATCACGTCCAATGTTAGGACCATGGGCAGTGGCTGGTAACATGATGGCTGCTGAGGGAAAATGTGTAAATAAATCATGATTTAAGGATGCCATTCAGAATTTTGTGGTACCCTGGTATTTTAAGAAAGAAATCTGCATTTCTAGTAAATTCCAGAAAGCTTAATTTGCCATCAGTCTTTTGCAGTAAAGCAGCTCCAGCACCATAAATGCTGGCATTTGCACTGATTACTATCAGTTTACTGACACCATAGTAAGCAAGTACTGGTGTGGATACCAACACAGATGTGACCTTTTGAGGCCTTGTTGGGCAGTACCTTTTGTCCATGCTACATCTTCCTTTAGCAGTTCTGTTTAGGAGATGAAGTGCAAATAACTGTCCTGGTACAAATTTCCCCAGATAGTTTACCATGTCAAGCATTTGCCATAGCACCATGGCATTATTTAGAATTGCTATTGTAGGCTTAATCACAGCTTTTACTTTACTTGTATATGGTCTCATGCTGTCTCCCCTGACACAATATCTGATATACTGAACCTCAGTCTTTCCAAGTAACACTTTTCTCTATTTAACTTTGAGTCTTGACTCTTATGGTCTGAAATACTACCTTCAGACTCTTGCCTCTTGATTCTTTGCCAGGGCCAAATAACAAAATATCATCCTTCTCAACCACAGTGACCTTATGGTCTTTGACTCTAAGGAGTGTATTCATTTCATGTTGAAAGATTTCAGTTGCTGAGGTAATTCCAAAAGGTTATCCTCTAAAACAAAATCTTCACACTTTCTTCTGCTTGGGATAAGGGGTATTTGCCAAAACCCATTTAATCAAGCATATGTGAAGAAAATTCAAGATCCCTGTTAACTTATGTGCGATGTCTTTCAGGCTAGGAAGAATAAATCTCTCCCTGTTGACTACATTATTTTACAATTTATGTCAACACATATTCTCTCTTTTCCATTTTTCTTTATTACTGGTACCACTGGAAATTACCAGTCTGTAGGTTTTGTGACCTTTTCAATTACCTATAGGGATTGTATTCAGTTTAATGCAACCTGTACCTTTAGGCAGATGGGGGATGGTATTCTTCATGGTGTAGTGACGGTATAAAGAACAGTACCAGGTTTTAAACATTTTTTATTGGTTAACATTTAACATCAAATACAACAATTCATCAGTTCCGGAAATTAAACTCAGTTTGCATGTAGTGGCTCTACTCAGCAGATTATTCACGTAAGGACATAATAATGTATAGATCCAAAACTAGTATTTGCACATTTTCCACATAATCATGGCCAAGAATTTCCATTGACTTCTGAACTCACATGGGTTGCTTTTCTGCCTTGACCAACTGCAGACATTTCAAGATGCTTAAATATGCACCAGGTGATCTTAAAGTTATGTCTACCCCAATTTCTGTCTTGAAACTTAATGGAGTGCCAATAATTGAAATCCTGACATGCCATTTAACACCTGGCTCTAGCTGCATTCTCACAAAGCATAAAAAAAGAGTTGTCCTTCATCTTTTCCTTCACTTTTAGCATCGGTAACCACTTCTTTGACCACCTTAGTCTTACACACTACAGCAAAATGTCATATTTTGTTACATTTTTCACACCTTCTGCTTTGACCCAAGCAAAGCCGAGACTCATGATGCACAGAGTTACATTCTACCATACCCAAGAATGATAGCACAATACAAACAGAAAACAATTAACTTCAATAATTGGCTTAGCTACTGGTGTCATTCCAAGGGGATCCAGTATTTGTCAGCCTGGGATGACATGAATGACAGATCATGTTGCTTTACCAAAGATGGTCTGTACCTGTTGACTCTAGGTTTTCAAAAACTGGCCAAGGCATTAGCCACCTCATAGTGCCTTTTTCAGGCAGTGCCAAACCAACAGACCTACCAAGGTAACGCATTTTTCTAATGTCAAGCTGCTCAATGCTGGAAGTCTTAACAAGAATCTGCACTCCCTGGAAGCTCTCCTTGCCCTGGAGAATGCTGATGTCTGTGCAGTTACAGAGATGTGATTCAAGGTTGCAGAAAGCACCCCAGCAGTGCAAGGCTACAATGCCTATCTCACATTCAGACTACCCTCTGGAAAGGAAAAAAATGAAAGGAGGAGTTAACAGTGGACACAGTGGTGATATGGGTTCTCAGATGTATAGTAATTTGAATTGTGACCACCATGTCTCTGCAGTGGTGAGAAATCCTTCCATGTGGTTCAGCTTATAATTAAGGGCATGGCATCCAACTCTAAGGATGTCACAGTACCACTGTACTCGGCCCTCATCAGACAAATAATCGAGTACAGAGCAGCCTTTGGCACTTGCCACAGATGGAGTATCCTCAGAGGGTTAACAATAAAAAAATCAGGATACAACCAATATGTCATATGTAGACAAATTAAAAGCCCTATCACTGTATTCAGTTTCTTAACAATTACTGAGTGGTGATCTATGCCTGACCTACCAGGCAGTCCCTGACTCAGCCCTTATGGAAATGCTGCATATTTGCAAAACTAATTGCATGAGGGTTAATCACTACAAGGATCTAAACATGAATAGAGCATGCTGAGGAGACAGATATGTGTCCCAGAGATTGCCCCTCCTGCAGAATAGGCTTCCTATTCATGTGAAGCAGAGCCCTTCCTTGACAACCTTCAAGTGCAATCTGAACCAATGAGTGGGATATTGCAAATTCAGTCCTGGGGTGGCACCCATGACCCTTATGGACAGACACAGTCTGTAAAAATTGTCAAAACCCTGCTTGCTGACCCTTGTTATCTTTCTCCTATGGATAGAAAATTGGGTAAAATCTGGGTAAATCTGACTAGGCTTGTAAGCGCTCTTGACCTGTTAGCCTAGTAATCTTCTATTAACCTATGAACCTATGGTACACTTCCCTTGCTTGCATTTATTATTTGTATGCTTATTTTATCTTATATGGTTTCACTGGCCTACTGCCTGTTGCTTTTTACTTTGATTACTATATACCATTGGGTAATTTCATTCTCATCTCTCACCTCTCTCATCTAAGTACACTACTTTTTAATTTGTTCAGACTGATCAGCCATTTATATGGCTTTCTGTAATATTAAATTTGGCTCAAGCCGTGGCTTTACTTTCTGCTATTACCCTCAGGATGTGTAGTAACAAGCTCTGCCCAAACCCCACCTTCTTCAAAACAGGCATGATTTTTTTTCAAAGTATACGTAATACAGGTGGGAGCTGAGGATTTACTGGATTATCTTTTTCTCAACAAGAATAGATTTCTTATCTACAGCTGAGGTTGGTAGCAGCCCTCTTGCTACACATGATATAGAGCTCTTCAAAAGTACTGCTTTTTCACAGTAAGCCATAAAGTCTTAGAAGGACATGCCCGCATCTGCAAAGTCCCATCCCAGTTAAAGTGCAATTAACTAATGCCTTTGCTGTAATTTTTGTAAAACTTTGCAGTCTTCAGTGTCTGTGACAATTATATCTCTTATCTGCTCTTTAATGTTAGCAAGTTCACAGTATTTTGTGAGTTCAAACAAATGTCACACAAAAACATTTACAGACTTGCTCCCTTTGTGAATACATTTATGGAAACATACTCTTTTATGTATTCCATTTTGATTAGACACAAAATGATCATCTAGCTTTGCTATCACAGCCTCAGATGTAACAGACTGCCCCTCAGCAAATGTGAAAGCACTAAAATAGACTCAACATCTCTGTCTGTAAGCATAAAGAAGAGAATTTACTTGAACCTTGCCATCTTCCATATCTGATTTGGTTGCAGTTCTATACCATGCAAACCTTTGTTTCCCTGTTTGTCAAGCTGATGGTTGTGTAAAGTCAAATGCACTAGTGAAGAGAATTTCAACATTTTAAATGATTTTTTTCTCTCTCCCTTCATTTTTGCTTGGTATCAACTCATTAGAGCCTACACCAGGGGTCTGCAACCTGCGGCTCTGGAGCTGCATGTGGCTCTTCCACCCCTCTGCAGTGGCTCCCTGTAGCTTTGAAAAGTAATGGCCACTCTACCTCACAACACACACACACACACACACACACACACACACACACACACACACACACACACACACACATACACACTGACAGTGATTGAGTGACAGACTTTAAATATTGCTCTTATAAACTTATAAACTTGTCAGAATAACACAGTTTCTGTTGCAATGCATTCCACACACACTGAGAGCGATTGAGCGATCCCCTGGCAACACCAGCATCTCCTGAAAGGTTTACATACCTCTCATACTTCTCAAAGTCTTACCACAAGAAATCTGGACAGAGCCACAAATAAAGGGGAACAAAAGAACAAAAATAGGGATGGAGTTTAAATATTGCTCTTATAAACTTAGAAACTTGCTAGAATAACATGGTTTCTATTAACATGCATTTTCCCCAAATTGTGTTTTTTCTGGCAAATCATTGAGGGCTGAAGTCAGAAAAAATAGACATTTGAGTTTCAGACTTCATGTCCTTCAGAAAATTCATGCTAATACAAAATATGTTGTACTATCCATTTTCTAAGTTTGTAAGAGCAATATTTAAAGTGTCCGGATTTTTGGGCCCTTGTGACCCAAAAACTTTCAAATTTAATATTTATTGTTTAAAATTGCTTTTCTTGTTAGGACAGTTGTTTTTAACTAGGAATTTTATTTTTACTCACTGTCGCAAGACTTAACTGTACTTTTAAACAGGAATGCACTTTTTCCTGTCAGTTTAAAAGTTGTTAAAAACATTCTAAAACCATTTTCTTCTGTGAAAAACTGTTTATTTTACTTTTTGGGGCTAGCAACGTGTATCAGAGTGTTTTTGATGTGTTTGTACTGGGAATAGTGACATTTTGGGGATTTTTAAATGTTATCAGCTTGTGCTGCTCAGTTTCCCTTTGAAAGAGGCACCATTTTCAGCTTCACCATAGATAAAACTACTGGTACAAGGTTGATCCATCTTCTAGCCACAAAAGAAAAGATTAAGCAAACAGCTTTTGCCGCTACAGCAGGCTAACAATTTCTTTCAGCCACAGATGGGTGACTCTGCTGTGGCTAAAGCTGCTTCCTCAGACCACTCATCTTTTCCCCTAGATTTCTCTGGTGTAGCACCTATAGCCACTATGGATGGGGAGTTGGCCATGTTCTCTATTTCTACAGCTGTTGGAGTCCCCTCAGTGGGCAAGGGAGAGCCACTCTTGTCGGTCTTGGGAGAAGGAGCAGGGAACATTTCCCTATTTAGTTAGAATATTCTTCCCATCATTGGGGAAGCAGCTACTGTTGCTATTAATAAGCCTTTTTGTCCCAATTTTCCTGTCAAAAAAGAAGAAACAGAAAGCTAAACATTTGTCTATCCTGCACAAGTCCCTCCTGACAGGACTAGTTTATTGGGTTTGGTTAAGGGTCTTTTTCAGGCTCTAGATACTTCTTATAATGTGGTTTCTGGTAAAAACAAAGGGGTTCCTCTGTTACTGAAGAGATTTAAGATTCTGAATCTGGACAGGAAGATGAAGGGTCAGATGGGATAGTATGGTATCTGAACCTCTCTGTGAGGGATTCTCTTTCTCTGAGACTGTTTCCAGAATGTGGCAGTATCTTTAGTGGGAGAACTCTGAGGTTTCTCAGTCTCCCAGAAAATAGCATGAGCTGTTACAAATGGAATGTCCAGAAACTTTACCCATTCTCCTCAGTGCTATCAGCATTGTAGGATGTGTTTGAAACAGCCTGTAGTTTCTCTGATACTTAGCCTGCTGCTGCAAAGAAAGCAGATAGACTGTATAAGGTTCTTCAGTCTTTCAGGTTTTTATACACTCATCCCAGATCTTACCCAGCAGCTATACCTTTAGTTAATACAGTTGCTGCTGACCATTTTGTCAATTCCTATCATTCCCTTTCAGACAAGGATGGTAAAATAATTGATAAGTATGGGGGAAAAGTGTATGCTTCTGCAATTTTGATTTTCAGAATTCTGATTGTCAGGCTCATATGTTAAAGTTTATTCTGAGTAGTTGTGAAAACATAAGGAAGTTTACCTGCAGTTCCTTCTTGTGTGGAAAAATCTGCTTTGAGTGGTTTAGTTTCTACCATTTCACAGGTCACTGTTCAGGTGTGTTTATAATTCTGTAAATACTTCTTCCAGGGCTATGGTCACTGGTATTGCATTAAGCAGATTTGCTGGCTGCATTCTCAGTACCCCAGAAGATGTAAAAAATGAGATTTTAAATTCCCCTTTGGATAGAAAGGTAGTTTTGGATCCTCTGTTCCAGAGACTATCAAAACATGTGATACGAGGGATAAACTGATTCAGAGAACCTCTCAGATTCGTCAGCCCTCCTTTAAAAAATTTCCAAGGGATTTTCCACCCCTTGTCCAATTTTGGCAAGAAGCGAAATAAACACTCTCAGCCAAATTGCTGATAAGGAAATGTTTGAAAACAATGGCAAGGAGGTTCCAAAAAGAAAGAAGGGCTCCCCAAAACAAAGGGGAATCAAACAAATCAAATTAACTATATAAGGGACCATATCCACTACCCTGACAGTCCCGTATTTCTCCCAGAAAGTCTGAATCTCCATTTCTTTCTCTTTAACAACATATAGTTCCAGACAAATGGATACTGAATATCATTAATCAAGGTTACAGATGGCAGTGGGAAGAACTTTCTCTCCTCCAGGGAGTTACTCCTTATCCAAAAGACGAAACTTCTCTATTCCCCACTGTCCTACAAGACATGTTGTCTTGGAGAGTAATAGAGACAGTTCCTCCTTCCAAGTTTGGGAAAGGTTTTTATTCAAGGATGATTTTCATAAGCCAGTATGTGATAGTGCCCAAGTTCAAAATGCTGTCACTTCAGAACCCATTTATTACCTCTGCTTCCTCATTTAGGTTTTCTAGTAACACTAACTTCAAAAGATGCTTATCATCACATTGCTTTTCATTCAAACTTCAGACTTTTCTTAAGGTTCTGTGTGTCTGGATCACATTATTGGTTCTCTGCCTTGCCCTTTGGACTATTCACATCACCAAGAATGTTCAGTAATTGTCTAGCTCCAATTATAGCTTATTGCACGTTAAACAGTATCCACATTTTTCCATATTTAGATGACTTGCTTACCTTTGCAGAGTCTTTTTCAAAGTATCAGGAATCTCTGTCTTGGGTGAAGGATCTCTTACACAAGCTGGGATTCAAAGAGAACATTCAAAGGTTAGTTTTAATTCCATCACACAGGACTGTGTTCTTGAGGTATCTGCTAGACACTTCAGTACAGACAGCCTTTCTTCCACAGGAAACATAGATCTATATCAAGGTCTATTTCATGGTTTTTCACTCAGATTTCTTTTTCTGCAAGGGAATAGTTCAGGATTCTATGATTGTCATGATACCCTAGCAAGACTATGGATGAGAAAGATACAGTGGTATCTGAAGCACCAACACCAATTATCTTTTCAAATTCTAGTTTTGCAATTTTTCCAAAAGAGAAATTACTTAGCAGAGACATCAAATATCCCTAAATCCACATCCGCCCTTCTCCCCTCCTGCTCCAAAGCAGTTAGTCACCACAGACACCTCAGGTTTTTCTTGGGGAGCAGTGTTAAGGGGGATCAAAGTACAAGGTATCTGGGGCAACAAGGACAGATGCAATCACATAAGTATAAAAGTGATGCTTGCTCTTATTAAGGCTCTCAACTCTCTGAATCACCTTTGCTCTCCAGGACCTCTTCATGTTCTTGTGGACAATACCACAGCAATGTGGTACTTCAACAAGGAAGGGGGGAACCAGGTCTTAGCCCCTATGCAGACTAGCCATATTAGCTTGAGATATTAGATATACAGCACAATCTCACTCTACAGGCATCATACATTCCATCAGAGCAAAACTGTATGGCAGTCAATCTGAGCAGGACAAAGGGAGACAATCCAATGGGAAACTATATCAGCATGTCTTCCAAGATTTCATCCATCTGTGGGGGGTTACTGAAGTAGACCTTTTTGCCTCCTCTCCAAACAATCAGCTGGCAAATTTTTGCTCCAAGACTCCATGCAATAAGGCCTGGAAGACATATGCCTTTTCTTTTCCTTGGACAGGAATGTTGCTGTATGCTTTTCTACCTTTTTCTACCCTTTCCACTGATATCCAGGTTACTTCTGAAGATTCAGAAAGAATCCCTCAAAATCATTGTGGTAACTCCCTTCTGGCTCAGGCAACAGTGGTTCTCCCTTCTTTTGGAATTGAACAGGAACAATTACCACAAGTTTCCTCAGAAACAGATCTACTCATACAAGAACAGGGGTGTTTGCTTTTTCATCCCAACCCTGAACAACTTCAACTAAGTGCTTGGATGATGATAGGGTCTCAATTCCTTTTAGGCACCTGTTTTCTGAGGAACTGCAGCTGGTATTAATGGAGGCAAGAAAGCCTGTTACTAGAAAGTTTTATATATATATATATATATATATATATATATATATATATATATATATATATTTACATTGAAAACTTTGAAACTGCACCAGTCGAATGGCATGTGGTCGACTTTCAGTTTTCAAGTCAGCAGAATATTGAACCAAAATGTATCAACTACACTACAGTGAACAGGTAGTGTAATTCAAACATTAGGGTTGGACATTGTGCAGGGAGATTGCAGTTCAGTGAGGAACAGGGAAATAGCCCATTTCCTCACTGTAGTGCGATCTCGGAGTTGGTATATTTAATGCGCAGGTGGTCTCTGCAAAATAGTAGAATTAACGTACTGTTTACTGTAGAATTTAATGGTACGTTAATGTGCATGGAGATGAGTGACATCATCTCCTGCTATGTCGAATACATCGAACCACGATTGTCAATGTATTCATTTTCGCTTTGGTTTACTTTCCATCATTCCGGATTTAGCATTTTGGGTCACCATTTTAAATGCCAATAGTAAACCTATATATATATATATATATATATATATATATATATATATAGACACACTCAGAGTTTTGATGATTCAGGGCTAGTGTTTCTCTTATTTTACAATATTTGTGTGAGTCATTATCCAATGGCCTATGTTACTTCTCGATCAACGTTCATTTTTCTATCCATTTTTGCATGTCTATACATGGATCCCCCATCTTTCAATGCATTCTCATGTGAAAATATTTTTGAAAGTGGTTTTGCATAACAGACCTCCAAAACAAGCTGTGGCTCCACTTTGGGATCTTAATTTTATGTTAGAGAAGCTAACACTTGCTCCATTTGAACCATCTCATCAGGCTGACTTCAAATTCTTAACATGGAAGTGATACTCCAAACTTAGATGTCCACAGACAACTCAGGTACTATCTTGACAGAACAAAATCTTTCAGATCTTTCTATCAGTTTTTCATTTCTTGTGAAGATAAGAAGGAACATCCCGTGTCAAAGCAGACTATTTCCAAATGGTTGTCACATGCTATTACCTTTTGTTATTCTCACAAAACTATTCGCAGTAGAGTCAATGGTCACTGTACTAGGGCCTTAGCATCGTCTATGGCTTTTTGGAAATAGTGAGATTCTAGAAGTAGCAACTTGGTCCTCTGTACATACTTTTACAAAGTACTACAAGTTTGTTTCCTTCTCTAGGTCTAGAACAGGCTTTCCTACGACCCTTCTCTAGGGGCTCCTGGACCTTCCTCTTCCACCACCCTAATGCTGTAGCTAAGGTAATGTACCTATATAGCTTAAGCTACTGCAGTGGTGACCAATATGATGAACATAGTGTAGTTGTGTAAGCAAACCTTCCATCACAATAGATGTTTGAATGATCACTGCTGCAGTGGCCTCTCCCTCCCATCATCCCCCTTAGTTTTTAAGTGCATTGTTTTGCCAAGCTGCGGACATTGATGTATTTTTACTCCTAGCTATGTCCTATCAGGTTTCAGCCTCCATCTCTCAGTTGAATGAAAATCTCTGCTGGGCTTGGCACCCAAACCTGTCTTTTAAGGCAGCTAATGGTTTGGGCACATGGAAGGTGCCCTTAAGCTGACCTCCCGTTATATCCTTAACAGGATATAATCCATGTAGCTTAGACTACTTTAGCAGGGATCATTCGAACATCTGCTATGGTAAGTTTACTTCCTCAAAACCAGATCCAAATATGCTCTTTAACTATAAAGAAAAAAACTCCCAGATATGCTCAATGACCTCAGAACTAGTTCAAAATGATGTAAGGTTCACATGAAACTACCAACCCCCCAAAAAGGAGAACAGTCTACCCCACCCAATTGCAGCCCCTAAACATCCCACGATCCAAGTGAGAAAAACTCTCCAAAGCAAATCTCCACAGAACTCCTCTCCATGTGTGGTCCCCGGCTGTGTCTCCATGAACTCAATGAGGAATTAAAACCCACTCCACTCACTCAATGAGAATTAAACTACAGCCTCTGGATACTTTTACCAGGCAGCTGCACCTGGAACTGCGTAGGGGGTGCCAGCACTGCAACTGTGGTAACTCTTCACAAAAAAATTTGCCACCCATTACCTGCCCCAAGCCTTATCTGTTGATGGACCTTATTCATAAATATGGAGGGAGGATAAAGAATTGGAAGAATTTGCAGACTTTCCAAATTGCAGTTTGTGATGATCCACAGACTTTGCATGCTTTTAACTTTGTTTGACTTTTAAAACTTTGCCTTTTTTTAGGCAGTCACCAAAAGCCATTGATGAGGAGCCTGGCCTGATATAGCCTAAGAACCGCTCAGCCTTAACCATAACGTAATACTCAAATGTCAAATCATAAAAAAAACTACATCACAAGATGGGCTGCAAACTGGCTGGAGACAGGGGTTGCAACTGCTGGAGAGATGCTGGACATGAGTCAGACTCAAAAGCTGTGTCAAGTGGCCTCCTGTCCTGCTCCCACTCTGGCTGGACTCTTGTTTGGTGGCTACCTCTCTCATCTAGTTTACAAACAAGCAAGTACATGCAAACACAAGAGGGTTATGGCTGACAAATTTTGCACAACTGAGATCATATGGACACAGATATCCTTCAGAAGGGTCTGAACAGACAGATCTTCAGAAGGGTAAAGCCAAAAAAGTTAAAATGCCAAAAAGCCATAGTCAAACCCTTCGGAAAAAAAAATAGTCATTACCCTAAGGAAAAACGTGGCAATCCACCTATAATAGAAGAAGAGCACAGGAGAAGTTATCAGGGGTTGATAGTAGTCACTGGAGTTAGGAGTCCCATGAGTCAAAGTATGTAGGAAAAGTAGTTAGGAAGACTTATCATGAAGGCCCACCATCTCAGATCAGATCAAGGGAGTCTCATCTAGTCTCATATCCTCCATCCTCCATGTATCCAATGCCAATGTGGAATGTATCTGACCCCGACGGAATGTACACTTGCAGCACTTGCAGCAGCTGGAAGAACCAAAAACCAAAAGGATAAAGGATAAAAAATCTAAAAAATCTGAAAGATGCTGCCTAGAACTCCACTCCTACTCATCATCACATCTCAGCTTGCCTTGGTGTGACCTACAACCAACAAGGCCACATCCAAATGAATGATGAATAGATATCAAAAACCTCAAAAAAAAGATCCATCCATCCCACAAAGAGGGCGGAGACTTAGACTTAAACACGGCTATTAATAAGTAGTGCTGGAGGGAGGATATCACCCAAAGACTTCTATGCTGCTGTGGAACAAAATCACATGGCACATGTGGCAGAGCTCTGGCCTTGTTCAAGAGAGAAATTGACCAATGGATGGGAGAGATATATGATACCCCAGGGATTACCCACCTCAGTGTCTCTGCTCGACAGAGAAAAAAAATGGAGGTATAGTTCCCCATAAGGGGTGGCCTGGCCCACAAGCGACGACGATGGGCTAGGCTTGTAAATGCCCTCGGGCAGATAGCCTAGTATGAACCTATGAACCTATGAACCTATGAACTGAATTTTAAAACCTGATGGAAAAAAGTGGGGAGAATGGAACATAAACAAGGCTTTCTATAAGAATGGGGTGGATCTAACCAATCAAATGATCTGCCCACCAGCATTTATGTTGTCATAGAAGTGAGACTTACTTCTACCGATTTATTTTGAGATCTTTGTAGTATGAATGATCAGTTACTTAATCTTGTCAGTCTGAAAAATTCTAGCTGTATTTCATCCTGTTAGGGCAAATAAAATGTAAACTAAAGAAAAACTGAACTTAAAAATTATTTAGCTAAAATAACCAAGCTAAGTACAAGTAATATACCTCTCAACTATCCAGATTTTCGCAGAATGTTCAGAATTTTGCCTCATATTTTTTGGTCTGCTCCTCATAAAATTTGTGCTTTTTTTGGCAAATCACTAAGGATTAAAGTCACTAAATAATCACATATTTTCAGACTTCATATCCTTCAGAAAACGCACACTGACACAAATCCTGTTATTCTAGCACATTTCTAAGTTTCTAACAGGAACATTTAAAATCTATCCCTATTTTTGGGCTTTTGTCCTCCCATTATTTTAGGCTTTGTCCAGACTTCCTGTGTTAAGAGGTTGAGAGGTATGAATTATGTTTTAGAGATGTTATACATAACTGCAACTAGGAGGAAAGAGGCAGACCTGAACTCACAAAGGACTTTGAATCTGTAGAGTATTTGTGTGTTGGGGGGATATGGAGCACCAATCTCCCTTTTCATGAGCATATGCTACAGAGCTTAGATTTCACTTTCTGACATGTTTTATTAATTTTTTTTTTTTTTTTTGTGCAGCATATGTCAGTTGAATGTCAAATCTGCCTCCAGGCATATATATATAATTGCTTGTGTTGTGCGGGAGTGCCCTCCTCCAAATGAACAGAAATACAGCAATGGTTGGCCAGACATTGTGATATATTCGCATAGACAAGCACTGTTTTAGAATGTGTATTTTCAATCCACTATTTTAAATGTGTCTATATGTATTTTTAAATCTAAAACAATTATGTTTTCTTTGCAGAATGAACATTCCCATTAAGTAAAGTGTGGCAGGCTGCCAAACTTAGAAGGTTAAAATGTGTCCATCCTAATAAGGGACAGCTGAAGAGTACGCCCTAAGGTTTCATTTGCAGCATTAGTGGACGCAGATGTTGCTGTAACCCCAGTGATGTTCCAAGGCGGAGATCCATAAACTGAATGGAAATGGGGGCTGAAAGGGTTTGGCATGCCTGCAAAGCTGAGACAAAGGAACCGATGAACAGCTGCTACTCTATGGCTATGGCCTGAATGACAAGAATGGCCGAGCCTCAGTACGGGTATGGGAGAGGTGCCAAACGCTTCCACTTCAAAGCACAAACATGCAATCTGGCTGTCTGCTGGGCTTTTGGAATATTTGTAGCTCTACTTCCTCTGCCAAGTTCCAACTGTTGGCTACTAGTGTCTAAGGTGCAGCCATCTGATACTAACAGTCATTCTGATTTAAGGTTTCCAGTGCATGCAGTCTGTTTTGATCTGTTAAGTGTAAACACCCCTAGCCTATCCCTTTCCTATACACACAGGTTAGTGTAAACTACACTGTTCTGTACTCACAGCTGTTTCATACTCTCTCTTTATTTAGTGCATTTATTATGATTATTACTGTGACAGAGACAAGAAACACATGCCAACACAAAGGGAAGCATTTACATTATAATGGCATCTAAGTGTTTTTCCTTTTTGGTTAACAGAAGTATGGATAATTTTGGATAGGTTTTATTCTGTCCTGAATCTCATGCAATCATTCTGATTATTTTAGTCTGCACCCGTTTGCCTCTTTGTAGTGTAACACTAGCAAATGGCAAAGATAATTCCTGATCATATTTATAGTAGAAAAATGCAGCCTTTTCTTTCCCATTGATCCATGACCTGTATTTGCAGCTAAATTCCCTGCATTTCAAAATCATAGCTCTTAACATCTTCACTCAAAATAATAAGAAACAAAACTAAAAATAATAGAAGGCAAATATTCTAATATTCAAAATGTTTTGATTCTGCTAACCTACGTTATTAATATATAAGTGTTCACCTCTGCTGTCTGGATCATGGATGGTGTAAAACAATGAAGCCGAACCAAATGTTTCCTGGAGAATTGTAGACAGTGTGTTCAAAAAATACAGCAAAGCAATAAGCATGGATAATGCAAGGTGAGGGTTTCCCATGCTGACATTTTTAGCTCTTCTTGTTTTTTCTAAAGTAACTTCTACAACGACTTGTGCTTTATTCACCAGAACGTTTGCACTATGCTGTACAGAAAGTGGTATCAAGATCCATTTGTAAAACCTGCTTCTCTGATACTATGCTTAAAGTGGGTACTTTTATAACATATGACTTAGCCAAATAAAGTCGGAGAAGCTACCCTGTCTGTCTCACCCTCTCTGTAACACACACACACACACACACACACACACACACACACACACACACACACACACACACACACACACACACACACACACACACACACACACACACACACACACACACACTACAGAAACAAACGAAGCGAGACTGAACACCTGTCGTTCTCTAGGGGAGCAGCCCTAATGCTTTTATTTGACTCTCTGTTCCAAGGCCTGCAGCTGCCAACTGTCAGGCTCAAATTACACTGCCAATTCAGGTCTGCAGAGTAAATCTTTGGTTTGCAAGCATTTCCTGATACAAAAACTTAAGATGGAAGGGAATACAGACATGAATGCATTCACTCACAGACTGTAAACAAAAGCAATTCTGCCAAAGAGCATGCAGAAGAGGGTTGGAGGGACTGTAGTGTAGAACAGTTATGTGAAAAGCACATATGGATGACCTAGGAATTTGGGGGCTAGGTCAGTTACACTGAAGCACTGATATATCCTTTTTTCATGAAAAGTTTGCATAGCTCTCAACCTTTCAGCACCAGAATCAGGTAACACCAAACACATTCAGAGACAAAGAACCTAAATAAATCATACTTTATTAAGTAATAATACCATTCATTTAGAAAGCTGGCATAAAGAGTACCTTAAATAACAAGTATTTCCTGAAATAAAAGATGTTTGCAACTGTAATGAATGCCATTATCTGTTGTTTACAATCCATCACCTTTTTCTAAAGGGATAACTGAATTTAAGAGGGTCGGTGCAAAATTGTAACCCAAAGTCAGGGACATCCTTGACAATGAAGGACAAATGAGTAGTGAAAGAGAATTATGCTTTCTAGATTTATTGTATCCTATAAGAGAAAGACTGAACTTTGGAAAAAGGCAGGATGAAACATAAAATGGTTTCTGAGTCCTCTGTACAGAGTAGTTAAGTTTGGAAAAAAGATGTGGAGATCCAATAGCAATAGCTGTATCTATACAGGATTCACACAGCGCACTTTATTACGTCTTAAGTGTAGTAATTGTTGGGTGATAGTGCTGCATTGATTAGTGTTGCTGCCTTCCATCCATTACTTTTGTGCATTATTTTCTGACTGGGCTGCCTTCTCCGCAGTATGTAGTCTCTGTGTGTTGAATTAGCAAATGTTTGTGCAGAGTTGTTGCTGCCTCACAACCCTTAGTTCTTTGATTTGGTTTCTGGCTAAAGTGCCCTCTGTATGATTTGCATGTCCTTCCTGTCTTCACATATCCTCCCTAATGGCATTCCAATATTTGAATTGTCAGTATTCCAAATTAACCTCAGTGTGCCTGAGGAGCTTATGAATGAGTGCATATGTTCTTCTTTGGACTGGCATCCTATCCATTGGTTACTGAGTCATGTCATCCCATTTGCTTGCCAGAATAAACTAATAATAGCTAAGCAACCTGCATGATATTTGAAATGAAATCAGAGTACCTGGAGAAAGTCCATACAGACACTGGCAAAGAATTCAAACTCCAAGCGATCAGTCTGCATAGGTCACAGATGAGACCTGGAGCTATGATTCAAAAGCCGAATGCCACTGTGATTCCTCTCAACTGTCCAGAATTTTGCAGAATGTCCAGATTTTTCTCTCATGTTTTTGGATTATTCCCCATAACACTTGCGTTTTTCTGGCAAATCATTGAGGACAGCAGACACTAAAAATGCTAAACATTTGAGTTTCAGACTTTATATCCTTCAGAAAATGCATGCCAAGTCAAAAGTGTTACTCTAGAAACCATTCTATGAGCAATTTTTAAAACTGCATCCTTATTTTTGTCCTTTTGTCCCTCGGTTATTTTCAGTTTTGTCCCTGATTCTTGCACTGAGGTTGAGAGGTATGCTTCCCACAGTGATGTACATACGCAGCTCTATAGTTTGCTGTTTTATTGAAAACCAGCACATGTTGTCACAGTGAGCCAGATGCAGTTTCTAGACAAACGTGCTAAATGGGTAATTTAATGGAGCTAGCATTAGTAGATGCTGCAACAACTCTAATCTTAATGTCAAGTTGTTATGTATTACAGAGTGAGGAAATGGCAGTTAGCAAGTGGAATAAGTTCTCTAAGATATGGGATAAATAAATAAATATGGCAAAATGAGAGTAGTGGAGGGGTAAGGTAGATGTCTTTCTAAAGTAGAATGAGAGAACAGTGTCAGAGGTAAGAAACAGTGTTAAGATGAATGGCGTTCAAACCTTATGAAAGAAAAACAAAACTAAGTACTTAACTTTTATTTTAAAAAGTACAATTTCTATGCTTTGGTGAGAAGGATTTGTGTAAATGTATTAGCTAGGATGGGTGGTGGCATTAGGAAAGAGAAAGGACTAAGAGAACTGTGAGATATTAACCATTCCTAGTTTAAATTAAATTGTAACAAAAGCAAATGGGATGCCGGGGTATTTAGACAGTGGAAGTGCCCTCCAAAAAAAGAGTCTGATGTCATTTTCCCATTTTCCAAACGCTGATGAGACAGCATCTAGAATACTAGGATCAGTTCTGGCATTTATACAGCAGAAAGGGAATTAAGCTGACAGCATGCAACAGAAATTTACCAGTGTGATGGCCCTGCACTGGCCGAGTAATCAAGGAGCCTCAATCCTCACCACTAGCACCAGTGAGGGATATACATATTGGGAAGATGACAAGTACACACACAGTAAAGTACAATTTCCCTTAAGAGCACACAGAGGTCACAGTCAGTCTGGGTCTGGTTTCTCCCTCTCTCTCCAGATCCCCAATAAGACTCCCCACTGGCACAGCTATAGGGTTAAGATCTCAGCCGAGTGGTCAAGCCAAAACCTCTAACACCCTCTCTGTCCAACCAGTCCTTCGTGTCCCTGCACAAGTAGCTGACACACACACTTTGAGATTTGATTTATATTGTTGTTCATCCATCGTTATCAAAAATGACCAAGGACATCACATCGAGGAGGTTGACTGAGTATGATGCAGCTTTGCCAGGCAGGGTGATCTTGCACTAGGGTTTCCCAGGAGTCTGGGTCAATGCCAAAGCTCTTCAGACAGACTTTCAGCCTGTCCTTGAAGTGCTTTTTCTGCCCACCTTGTGTGCCTTTGCCTCCTGCAAGTTCACCATAAAACAGTCTCTTGGGGAGGCATGTGTCTGGCATACGTACAAGGTGGCCTGCCCACCTGACTTGAGCTCTCCTCAGCAGGGTGTAGATACTTGGCAGTCCAGCTTGAGAGAGGACAACTGTGTCTGGAACTTTGTCCTGCCAGGTAATTTTCAGCAGCCTTCTTAAGCAGTTCATATGGAAGCGATTCAGCTTTTTGGCATGACGCTCATACACAGTCCATGTCTCACAGGCATACAGTAGTGTAGGCAGTACAACTGCCTTGTACACCTTCAGCTTTGTGGACAGTTTGACGCCTCTCCTGTCCTACACTGACTCCCACAGCCATCCAAATGCAGAGCTTGCCTTGGCGATGCATGAGTCTACCTCATCGTCAATGTTCTCAAATCTGGAGAGTGTGTTGCCGAGGTATGTAAACTTGTCAACAGCCTTCAGGATCTCACCTTCAGCGGTGATAGCTGGTTCTACATACATCTTCTGTGGTGTGGGCTGATGCAAAACCTCAGTCTTCTTGGTATAATTGTGAGGCCAAAGTTTCTGCAGGCAGTAAAAAGGCATTTCATACTCTGCTACATCTAGGCCTCTGTGGCAGTGTTGAGTGCCCAGTCATCTGTAAACAGGAAATCATGCACAAAGTCCTCTTCAACCTCAGTCTTGGCCTGTAGCCTCCACAGGTTGAAGAGCCTGCCATCAGTCCTGCATCTGATCTTGATGCTGGTTTCTTCGTCTTTGCAGAAGCCATGTGACAGCATGGCTGAGAATATCATGCTGAACAGCATGGGTGCCAGTACACAGACTTGCTTGACTCCATTGGTAACTGGGAAAGCATCAGAGGAGTCCTCATCATCCAGTACTCGAGCAAGCATGCCATCATGGAACTGGCACACCATACTCATGAATTTGCCTGGGCAGCCAAACTTCTCCATGATCCACCATAGCTCCTCACGACTGATGGTGTCAAAGGCTTTTGTCAGGTCCACAAATGTTGTGTAAAGGTCCCTTTTTTGTTCCTGGCACTTCTCCTGAACTTGACATGCTACAAATATCATGTCCACTGATCCTCGGTCCTCTCTAAAGCCGCACTGACTCTCTGGCAGGTGTCCATCTTCCATGTGTTGAATGAGGCGGTTGAGGAGGACACTGGCAAGGATTTTGCCAGCAATGACCAGGAAAGAGATTCCTCTGTGGTTGTCACAAGACTGGCTGTTTCCCTTTCTCTTGTAGAGATGGATGATGGAGGCATTCTTTAGCTTCTGGGGGATAACTTCCTGTTGCTACATGGTCTAGAAGAGCTCGGTGAGCTTCTGTAACAAGACTGATCCCCCTGTCTTGTAGATTTCGGCTGGAATGGAGTCAGAGCCTGGTGCTTTACTATAGGAGAGAAGCTTAATTGCTTCCTTAACCTCTGATTCCTTTGGAGGTTCTGCCAGGGTGGTGTTAATGGTGACTTGCCGCATGCAGTCAAGGGCTTCTGCATTGATAAAGGAAGGCCTATTCAGGACATTGTTGAAGTTCTCAGCCCATCTTTCCAGGATGGTGTTCTTGTCAGTGAGCAGGGTGGACCTGTCGGCATTGAGCAGTGGTGATGTTCCAGAGGACTATGGCCTATAGATGGTCTTCAGGGCATCATATAAATGCTTGGAGTTGTTGCTATCAGCGTACTTCTGGATCTCATCTGCCTTTCCGCTGAGCCAGGAGTCTTGCATCTCTCTGAGTTTTGCTTGCACCTTGCTTTTGATGGAGTTGTAAGCTGCTTTCTTGGAGATGCATGTAGTGTCTTGCTGGAAGGATTTGAAGGTTTCATGCTTCTTATCCAGCAGTGTCTGAGTGTCTTAATCATTATCATCACTCCAGTCCTGGTGCCTGCATGTGTTCAAGTCCAAATGAGTGAGAGAAGTGTTGTAGACCACATCCCTAAAGGCTGCCCAGTCCTCTTCTGCACCATTGGTGCCAAAGCTGAGTTGGTCAAGCTTACTAACGTGGTCCTCACTAAGGTTCTGGCACACAGAGTGCCGTTCTAACTTGGTGACATTCAGGCGCCTATTGTTCTTTTTTCCCTGCGGGTGCCATCTCAGTTGAATGTGCATGTTGAGTTCTGTGGTCTGTCCAGAAGTTGGTGCCTGTTTCTTCTCCTTACTATTACATAATCAAGGAGATGCCAGTGCTTGCTGTGTGGATGCATCCAGGAATCTTGTTATGGATGGGTAGGTGGAAGACTGTGTTTGTGATCAACAGGTCATGAACTGCGCAGGTCTTTAGAAGTAGATGACCATTGCTGTTGCTTTTGCCGACTCCATTCCTCCCAATGACACCCTCCCATGTCTGGTAGTCTGCACTAATTCTGGCATTGAAGTCGCCTAAGATGATGAGCTTATCCACCTTGGGCACAGATGCTATGAGGGGCTCCAAGTCTTCATAAAACTTGTCTTTAATCTCCTTTGGATTTGTCATGGTAGGGCATATACACTGATGAAAGCAGCATGGCACTTTCCTTTGAGAGGGAGTCACAGAGACAAGAGTCAGTCATTGAATCCTTTTGGGAGGCTGGCTAATTAGCTGATCAGATTAGATCTGATGGCAAAACCCACTCCTGCTTCACGATGTTCATCTCTGCTGTGGCCACTCCAAAAAAAAAGTAAAACCGGCTTTAACTTCTGTCAGCTGGCCTTCACCTGTGAACTTGGTCTCACTGAGGGCTGCTATCTGGATGTTGTATCTGCTGAGTTCTGTTGCGACAAGTGCTGTCCGTCTCTCAGGTCTGTCTGTTTTGGAGCTATCCATGAGTGTGTGCACATTCCATATGCGAATGGTGAGCAAATTCACCAATTTTTTTTTCTTTGTGATTCGACTGCATGGTTGGGATCCTTGCCTGCTGCAGCAAGCAGGCCAGGGGAAGGATGAAGCAGGCTATGTTTAGGGCACCTTTTCTAGCCCCTTACACAGACCATGGAGGTTAGCAAAGCGATCCTAAATAGGGCTGCTCAGACACCCAGGGGGCTGTCAACTCCACTGCTTCTTCGGTACAGTAGGGACCGACCCATTGCCCTGGGCCACCTGTGTGTGAGGTTTTGGCTACAGCTTCCAGTGTATCCTCACCTGTTGCTTCGTCATTTGCCCATCGCCACAGGACTTGATGGGAGGGTGATGTCTTGACTTGCACGTGAATTGGATTATAGTGAGAGAGAGTTGTGCAGATCATCAGTCTCACTCTCTTACCCCAGCCTATCTTGATCCAGTGGTAGGACATAGTTGAGATGACGGGAGATGGGTCGGGATGCAGTGGGTGGCCAGCAGTGTCCTAATGTGTCTCTCTGCATCCAATTAGGCTCCACAGCACTTTGCTGAGTCCACTTTCCTGCCTGTTGAATCAGTCTGGTGATTTCCTCCACGCAGTTCACCAGATCCAGTCTTTGTATGCATAGGTAGACAAGCTCTGACTCACCAAGGGTTACAAACCCATCAGCTACCCTCACCTGGTTTTGCTGGCCAGTCTAAGCCATTTCCCGGGGTGTGGCCGCTGTTGCATGCAGACAGCTATGAGGAGCCACAGGTGAGAGCTGAGTGTCAGGTGAGGACCAAACTGGATGAACTACTCTGAAGATCATGATATGTTTGCCCATTAGAGGTACTACCTCTCCCTGGCACCCCATACACCCCTTTGATTTATATGCAAACACACACAATTTGATTTATACACAAACACACACACACACACACACACACACACACACACACACACACACACACACACACTCATGGAAAAGGCTGGTACAGGTTTACTAGCTCTGCTCCCTTCTGTCCAGACTAAAAGGTAGTTATCACTGCCACCAACCAGCTCTTTATCAGCTACTTTTAAGGCCCTTACCAAAGGGTGCCCAATCTTACTGTGTAATATTACTATTATCCAAATGGTAAGTGTGACCAAGGTCAAGACTATTTAGGAGTGGCCTATACAGTGTCAACAAATATATATGCAAGTACTCTAAGAGCTTAAATATCTCTAAACAAACCAGCCACAATTAAAAAGGTTTAAATATATTGAATAATAAATAATAAAAGAGCAAGACAATACGCAATAACTCAGCACAGTGACTACAGAGTTCAGAACCACAGGAAATATTTTAAAACAACATTGCAGGACAGTCTCACATAAATACAGAAAACATCTAAACTAATCTTTACTATGTTCCTATCTATATGTAAGAGAGATTACTGTACCCTGGTTACTTACTATTAGTAAGGCAAGTGCTGATGAGAGGATGTTTCCAGGTCCAAAGACAAATACAAATGCCAAGTCTGTCTCTGAGAGAGTTCTTAAGTTAGTATCAAACATTGCTGCTGAGTCAGCTTTGGATGACATCACTCTTTGTCACCTGCCTTGAGTTCCCAGGCTAATAGAAACTAAGATGTTCTTAAGGGAAATTGTATTTTACTGTGTGTGTACTTGTCATCCTCCCAATGTGTACGTCCCTCACTGGTGCTAGTGGTGAGAATTGAGGCTCCTTGATTACTCAGCCAGTGCAGAGGCATCACATATTAATTGTTTGACAGTGGTGGGATACCCACATCACATATTAATTGGGTGATAGTGGTGAGTTAGCCACATCACATATTAATTGTCTTGTACTAGTGTGGATATTGAATTCATGTAGCCTGTGTACAGTGGTTACTGGAAGTGTTTGAACTCTTAATCAGGCACGCAGTGAACATTTAGAGTTCATATCACAATTGTTTTATTTTTATTTTTTGTTCTTAGTTTAGTTAGTCAGGGAAAGCAGGCAAGCATGTCAGCAGAGGAGTATGGCAAGCTGACAAGGAGCCAGTTGGCTGAAATGTGCCAGGCTAAAGGACTGGTGCATACCAAGCTGACTAAAACAGACATGATTGCAGCTTTAGTCATAGCTGTACCACAGAATAGCAACCAGGAGGACAGTCAGACTGGCCATGGAGATGTACAACTCTCAGAAAATGGGCAGCTCAACCTTTCCACAGAGGACTTAAAAATCCATCTGGAGTTAAAGAGACTTAAGTTGGAGGCCAAGCATTTGAAAATAGAAGCAGCAGAGAGACTGAGGTGTCTAGAGACTGAGGAAAATGAGAAACTGCAATGTCT
Organism: Protopterus annectens; assembly: GCF_019279795.1. NCBI lineage: Eukaryota > Metazoa > Chordata > Ceratodontiformes > Protopteridae > Protopterus > Protopterus annectens. The sequence continues at coordinate 129,579,864 of NC_056734.1, forward strand.
GCAGGCTGAGGAGAATGAGAAGCAGAGGCAACATGAAAAGGAGATACTGACTCTTCACCAGAATCATGGCGGTAATGGGGAAGGGAGTAACCAAACCCCAGAAGCAACAAAGGTCAGTAAATGTCTTCCACAATTTACAGAGGGGGATAATTTTGACCCACCCATTCATATGTTTGAGACGGTATGTAAACAGTGTAATGTTGACCAAGGGTTCTGGGTACGGTTTCTGATCCCCTTACTCCATGGTAAAGCTGTAACTGTTATCTCCAAATTGTCTGATACTGATTGTTTATATTATAATGTTGTAAAGAGATGCTTGCTAGAATATTTTAAGTTAACACCTGAAGCTTATAGGAAAAAGTTTTGTGAGCATAGACGCAAGGCAGATGAAAGTGTGTGTGAATATGTTGCTGAACCAAGCACTTATTTTCATAGGTGGGTGAGTGGATGTCAGGTCACCACTTTTGAAAGGCTGGCAGACCTTTTGGTGAGGGAACAAGCCATTAGCACTTTGCCTGAGGATATGAGAATCTGGTTAGCTAATAGACAATGCACTGCTGTAGATGAGTTGGGGAAGAAGGGAGACCTATACCTAGCAAGCAAGGCATCACTGCACAGGAAAGGGATACCCAGTGCTGCTCATGGGTCTAAGGGAACCCATGGTGGGCAGCCCAGACTGCCCCAACAGAGTCTGCCAGTAGCAGGGGAAGCCACTAGTCCAGGTACATGTCCAGGACCAAGGGTTAAATGTTTTAAATGCAACCAGTGGGGCCATGTAGTGTATAGATGTCCACAGAGACAAGGTGCGTAACAAAACGTGGGAGAGCCAGTAAGTGGGAATGACAACATGCTGACAGTAGGTTGTCTCGAGACAGCAAGGGTACCAAACTACCACAAAAGGTTATATCCTATCTTAGTGGATGGGAAAGAGGCCATGGCTAAAAGAGACACAGCCTCTGACCTAACTATTGTGAAGCCTGCAATGGTTACAGAGGAGCACTACTTGCTTGGGCAGTCTACTCCAGTCAGAGCTTTAGGAGGGACCCTATTCCAAATACATTTGGCTAAGGTTCACCTTGACTGGGAGGGTGGAAAAGGAAGCAAGCAAGTAGGTGTGTTGGAGGATATCCCTGCAGATGTCCTGATAGGGAATGATTTTGATAATGCAGGACCATGTGTGCATGCAGTTGCACATAGTCAGGATTGGAGACAAGTACGTGGGTCTGATAGCTTGGGAGAGACCCAGACAGACAGCACACTTGTAGCCAGGACTGGTGAGGTAGTTACTTCAGGGAGGGAGCTACCCTGTAGCAGTGAGACTGAAGGTGAGCCACAGCTGCTTGTGGGTACTGATGTTCCCTTGGACAGAATGACTCCAAAGGTAGAAATGAGTAGTAGTACCCAGGCTGACAGTGAGGCACTGCTGTCAGAAGATGCCAGACGTCCTCTGGAAGGGGAGTTGGGAAGGGTTGCAAAGAGAGAGTTGAGACAGGCTCACTTCTCAGACCCAACATTACAAGGCCTGAGGGAGGTAGCTAGTGAGGCACCTGATTCTCAAGGAAAGGGGTAATCTGTATACTTGGACCAAGGGTTACTGTTTAGAGAGTGAACCTCTGAGGTAGGGCTAGAGGGTGAGAGAATAGAGCAGTTGGTAGTGCCCAGAGCCTACCATCTGGCACTTCTAGCCATAGCCCATGACATTCCCTTTGCAGATCGTATGGGCATAAAACATACAAAGAGATGTTTTATGCAGAACTTATATTGGCATGGAATTTCCAGAGATGTAACAGGGTGCTGCAGGACCTATGAGCAGTGCCAAAAGGTAGGCAAGGCAGGAGAAAAGGTGAAAGCTCCTTTGATCCCTTTGCCTATGATTGAGGAGCCATTTCAGATGGTAGCTATTGATATTATGGGGCCTCTGAGCACCCCAAGTTCCACAGGAAAAATGTATATCCTAGTGGTAGCAGAGTATGCTACCAGATACCCTGAGGTAGTGGCCCTGTCCTCCATTGAGGCAGAAAATGTGGAAAATGCTTTGTTAGAGATTTTCAGCAGGGTAAGTTTTCCAAAAGAAATACTGACTGACAGAGGTGCCAATTTCATGTCAGACCTTCTGGCTTGTCTGTGGAAGTACTGTTGCGTGAAGCACCTAAAGACCACCCCTACCATCCCCAGACTAATGGTCTTATTGAGAGGTTAAACTCTACACTCAAGATGCTGCTTCGGGTATTTGCAGACCAGGTTAACAGTGAGAGGGACAAATATTTGCCCCATCTGTTTGCTTACAGAGAAGTGCCCCAGGAATCCACAGGTTTTTCACCCTTTGAGTTGCTGTATAGTTATATGGTGAGGGGACCTCTAGATTTGATTCAAGATAAGTGGGAGGGTGAGTGTGAATCTCACAAAGAGTCTGTTGTGGCATATTTCTTAAACCTCAGGACAAGGCTCAGGGAACTCATAGGCTTGGCCCAGGAGAACCTGGCAGAAGCCCAACAGCAGAAAAAGGTCTGGTATGACAGGAATGCTCAAGCTATAGAGTATAATGGTTCTCATTCCTGTCAGACACAATAAGCTGCAGGCTGATTGGGAGGGACCATACAATGTGATAAGAAAGGTAAGTGATGTTAACTATATGGTAGAACTGCTAGGCAGGAGGCAAGGGCACAAATTGTACCATGTTAACATGATGAAACTTTACCATGATAGGGAGGCCCTTGTGCTGAGTATTTGCAGTGACTTGTGGGAGGAGTCTGAGGGGGATCTGGTGACTGATTTCCTCAGTTTGGCTCGGACTGACACCTCAGTGGAAGGGGTAGCAATTTCCCAGCAGCTAACTCCTACCGAGGTTTGAGAAATCCAAGCAGTATTACAGGAGGTTTGGGACATGTTCACTGGGAAACCAGGGTGGACCCACCTGGTGCAGCACCATGTGGATACAAGACTCCAAAGGCCTATTAATCAGGCCCCTTATAGGATGCCTGAGAGAGTCAAACAGACTATGAGGGAGGAGATACAGGAAATGTTGGAACTAGGGGTGATTCAGGAGTCCAGCAGTCCCTTGGCTTCCCCAGTGGTGTTGGTACCAAAGAAGGATGGAAGCACCAGGTTCTGTGTGGACTACAGGAAATTAAATGGTCACACAGAGTCAGATGCTTACCCCAATGCTTAGGATAGATGAAGCCCTAGAGTAGCTAGGTGGGCCTAAGTATCTTTCCACCATGGATCTTACCAAGGATTACTAGCAGGTGCCCTTAACTCCCAGAGCTTGAAAAAGGTCAGCCTTTGTGACTCCTTTTGGCTTGTATGAGTTCACAAAGATGCCCTTTGGGATGAAAAATGCCCCAGCAACTTTCCAGAGGCTGGTAGATCATATCTGAGCATGAAATGGGTGTAGATAGCAATATCATCTAAGTAAGCAAGAGCAACTTCAGCATGTCAGGGAGGTGCCGGGCAGACTACAAAGGACAGAGTTGACCATTAAGCCCAGCAAATGTCAGGTGGGTATGGCAGAGGTCTCCTACCTGGGACATAGAGTGGGGAGTGGTAAGATCAGGCCAGAACCTGCCAAAGTGGAAGCCATTCAGGCATATCCTGCCCCTGTTACCAAAAAGCAGGTGAAGGTATTCTTAGGGACAGCAGGATACTACAGAAAGTTTGTCCCCAGTTATAGTACCTTAGCTGTTCCAATCACAGAACTGACAATGAAAAACAGGCCAGATAAGGTTGTGTGGACCCCAGCATGTGAGCAGACATTCCAGAAGCTTAAAGGACCTTTGGAAGGACCCCCTGTGTTAGCCAGTCCAGATTACAGCAAATAATTTGTTTTGCAGGTGGATGCTTCAAACCATGGGCTGGAGGCTGTACTTAGCCAGATTTCCTCAGAGGCAGAAGAACACCCAGTGGTTTATCTCAGTCGTAGGCTCCAACCCAGAGAGGAATGCTATGCAGCTGTAGAAAAGGAATGCCTAGCCATGTGGGCACTGCAGAAACTTCAGCTTTATCTGTATGGAAGGAACTTCACTGTAGTTACAGACCACAATCCCTTAACATGGCTACATTGAGCCAGCCAGCGAAATACCAAGTTACTAAGGTGGAGTCTAGGGTTGCAATCATATGATATGAAAGTGCAGCACTGCACTGGAGTTAGAAATGCTAATGCAGATGGGGTCTCAAGACAGGGAATGGGGTAGTGTATTCCCCAGATAGGTTCACCCTCTCAAGCAATGTTTTTCAAGGGTCACTTGAAAAACTAGCTTGAGTTTTCGAGGAAGGGAGAAATGTGACACTGCCAGCTCAGCTAGCTGGAATTTTGTAAATAATTCTATGTTATTTGTGAATATTCCTACGATGTATACAGAACTGTATGTTATGTACTGTGTTTCAAGAATGTAACCACAATGTACCCTACTGGAAAAGAACAGAATGTTTTATGATTGTGTTTATCTCTCAGTTTCACTGAAGCAAACACAGTGTCTAGAGCTAGAGGTTTTCCTATTGTCTTGAAACAAAAATAATTACTAGGTTTAAAATGTAAAGTGTTTGTATTGCTCTGTGACTTCCTAGCAGCTGCACTTCTGAGAGATATGTAGTTCTTGCACAGAGATGCTAAAAAGTCTTAGTTTCTGTTAGCCTGGGAACTGAAAGCAGGTGACTACCTTTTAGTCTGGGCAGAAGGGGGCATAGCTAGTAAACCTGTGCCAGCCTTTCCCAGGAGTGTGTGTGTGTGTTTCTATATAAATCAAATCTCAAAGTGTGTGTATCAGCTACTTGGGCAGGGAAACGAAGCACTGGTTGGACAGAGAGTGTGCTGGAGGTTTTGGCATGACCACTCAGCTGAGATCTTAACTCTATAGCTGTGTCAGTGGGAAGTCTTACTGGGTATCTGGAGAGAGAGGGAGAAACCAGCCCCAGACTGACTGTGATCTCTGTGTGCTCTTAAGGGAAATTGTACTTTACTGTGTGTGTACTGGTCATCCTCCCAATGTGTACGTCCCTCACTGGTGCTAGTGGTGAAGATTGAGGCTCCTTGATTACTGGGTGAGTGCAGGGGAGTCACAACCTGCATAGAGAATAGAAGGCTTATGACATTAGGGAAGATTTAGAGAGCTCAGCATATATACAATCTGGAAAAGAAAGAAAGCAGAATGGAATATGGCATGAGTTAGAACTGCAGAACAATGATAAAGGGGCAGGGGGAGAAAGGGAGGGATTTGAAAGAGAGTATTTTTTTTCACAGAAAGTATGGTGGGGTTCTCAAAAGAGATAGGATTTAAGGAAAATGGAGACAAAAGGAAGAAATGATAAAGAAGGGTTAGGGGAGAAGCAGGTGCTTAAGAATTAGATATAATACTGTTAGACCTGAGAAATTATATGTAGATCATTTTTGTTAAATGTTCAAATATAGTACAAATAGAACTGAAATGGAAAAGTCATTAAGTTAAACACAAAGAAAGCACATAGCAGTGCACTCCCCACAAAAAAAATAAGAACCAATTTTTTTATTGCAAAAATGATAAATTACCAGTACCAGGGAGGATGGGTTGCTTTTAAATTTTCTATGTTGACATGGGAAATGATAAATGGTGAGTTGGATGACATCTTTAATAATATTATGACTGGAGAGGAAGACAACTTTAAGGACATTTTATTTATTTTCCTTTGAGACTTTAGAGACAAACTGTAGAAAAAAATGAGATGTATTATTTTGGTTGAATGTGGACTTCAAATTGATAATGAAACTTGTATGAAAAGACTATCAATGCTGTTATCTAATGTCATAAATCATCCCCAATAATGTCGGATAGAGGGGAAGGAATCCATTAATGATTCTTGGGAATGCAATTAAAAAAGGAAATAGACTTGCATGGATATATAATATCACTGAACAAGAAAATAAGTACTGATATGGTTTTCTTTGACAAATTGTGGGAGAAAGTGGAATGCTTAGGTATAGATGTTAGATGGATGCAGATTAGTAGTTGTGCAGGTATGCAGGTAGAAATGTTTCATGAATGGATATTTTGGATCCATTTTTCCATAAATGCAGAGCTGCCAATGTCATCCTGTGAGCTCTGTCTTCTACTTTTATTGTATAAATGATTCGTATGCAAGACTAAGGATGGTTATGGACAAAGAAGAATTAACAAAGTAATAGGATGTTACACTAGGACCATTCCTTATGCTGATGTTCTGCACGTTAATTTTAAACATTTTACAATAACCTGTTTTATCCCTTACAGTAGTGTGTGGATACCAGATGGACACCTGAGCCTATTCTAGTAGCCACTGGGTGCAGGACATTGAAACCTGTTCTGGACAAGATGTCGGCTTATTACAAAATACTCTTCCTCATTCATACACAAAAAACACACCCACCAGTAATTTGAGAATATCAGTTCACTTACTGCATGTCAATGGAAGGTGGAAGGAAACTGGAGAAAACTCACATGGATGCAAGAAGGACAAGCAGTCTCTGCAGGGATGGCATCCCAGGTAAGAAATGAACCAAAGGACCTCTTGCAGTGAGATAGCAACACTACTCACTGGGCTACTGCGCCAAGTATAATTTGCATATATTCATAAAAATGCAGTAGGGGTAAAGGTGCTGAGTATTTGTGAGCTGTATGAAAATGCTGGGGAACTGAATGTTAGTAGGTTCAAAGGTTTATAGTTTACTAGGCTAACAATTCTAAAGAGCCTTTTTAAGCCTAGCTATGCTTCCTAAATGTACTGGGAAAGTTATGATATCACTCATTTTATAGGGATACCACTCAGCAGTCTATAGGAGACTGAGTATAATGACAAGGCTTTGAAGCGGTCCGAGTAGGACATGTTGTCTACACTATATATTCTTTTTGTGAGGAACCTCTGTGGATGCTTCAGTTTCTGTATGTGCCCATTCAGGTACATTCCAAAGGAGCATTGTACTCAGTGATTGGTCTAATGAGGGAAGAGTACAATGGAACAATGACATCCTAGGACCCAGATACCATAATTTTGCTTATAAGTTGTACAATGTACAATGATTTCCTTAATACAGTAGACACATGATGGTCAAAGGCCAATTCGCTGTCAACATGTACTCCCAAATCCCTTACCACAGTTTCAGTTCTAAAGACCCTTTGAAAGCCTAGCCATGCTTCCTAAATGCATTGTACACGTTATGATATCACTCATTGTACAGGGGCTATATATAGGGCAAGAATAGAGACATTGGAGGTAGGCCGGGGTAACTTTATGATTCCCCATTCACTGATCCAAGTTGTGTTTGAAGAAGTGCAAGGGGCAACTCTGCTTTGCGTGAATGGGACACCTGCTCCAGAGAATGGGTAGTCTCAGAGTAACAAACCTGTCCATCCAACATGTCTTATTTATGTTGCAGACAAAGTTTAGGTTCATAGTTCATGTGTTTTTTATGCTGTTTGTTTGCAGATGTGCAACAAGTCCATAAGGGCTGGATCAGGGATGCTTTGTGGGCCAGACACAGATTTCCTCTCAGCAGTCTATAGGAGACTGAGTTTAAGGACTAGGCTTTGAAGCGGTCTGCATAGGACATGTTATCTACACCATATATTCTTTTGGTGAGGATACTCTGTGGATGCTTCAATTTCTGTATGCGCCTGGTCAGGTACATACCAAAGCAGCATTGTACTCAGGGACTGGTCTAATGAGTACAATGGAGCAATGACACCCTTGGACCTAGATGCCACAACTTTACTTATAAGTTGTATAATGTAGAATGATTTCCTTAATACAGTTGGCACATGTTGGTCAAAAGCCAAGTCATTGTCAACGTATGTTCCCAAATCCATTATCACAGGTTCAATTCTTACGGGGGTATTATCAGAGCAGTAATTTTTTGAGGTGGCCAGCTATCCTAAGGATACTATTATTTTTTGGCACTGAGTTTTAGATTGTGAATATGGCACTAATTATTAATCAGCATGAGGCCTTCTTGAAGAATGTTTGTGTCTTTGGGAGATTCTGTAACTGCTCCTGGTTTGCAATCATCTGCAAATTTGGTCAGCCAGAGGACTTTAATCTTGCCCTTGACCTCAGAGAAATAGATGTCAAAAAGGAGCAGTCCCAGATCCAAGCCCTTGGGGATTCCGCTAGTGACTGGCTTGTTGTGAAGAAAGACTCCCCTAGGTTGATGTCTTGTTTCCTGTTTGTGAGCCAGATGGATATCTAGTGGGTGACATAGGGCTTTACACCTAATTTGGTAAGTTTGTCTACAATGCCCAGGTGGGGTTTTGTGTCAAATATTTTGTCCAGACAGGTTAAGGTACGCAGTATACACTGTTTTACCCTTGTCCATTGCTTTTCTGACCTTCACAAAGAAGTCCACCAGGCTGAATAAGCATGACCTGCCCTTGAAAAAGCTAACCTGGGTTGAATCTAATGTCTGAATGTTTCCTATATCATTATTTATCAAGTCCCATGATTTTATTTCCATACATATGAGACTAGTCAGGCTTACATGTCAATAGGTTCCCGAGTCAATGGATGGCATCACCTTGTACAGAATAACAGTTGCTGTCCTCCCTTTATTTGGTGCAAAGCTTGTTTTGAGGTTACAGTTGAATAGTACTTCTAGTGGGCCCAATATGTTATATTTCAAGCTGCTAAGGAGGCTTGCTAGGATATTATCAGGTCCCACTGAAGCCATTGTTTTGCCCTTGGAGAGGGCATTGAGGACTTGTTTCCTAGTGATATATTTTTTGGGGGGGCTATAGTTAGAGATGTCTATGGGTGAGAAAGTGGGGCAAAGCTGAAGCTTAACTTTCAGCCAGTATATTTGCTATATCCTCTGGCTCAGTATAAGTAGACCAATTTACAATTAGTTTGGCACACTGTTTTGTATTGCCTTTGAGGTTTCAGACATAGTTGATGAATACTTTGTGCTTTTCTTTGGCCTGGAAGGCTAATTTTATCTCAGATTTAGCTTTGGTTGACTAAATTAGTCCCGAGTTATTTATTTTGTTGAGGGAATTCTTATCTTGTTGGACATCACTCTTCCTATCTTTGGTGATGATTTGCTTCCTTTTGTTATACAGCCTAGTGATGTTGGGATTCCACCAGGGTGGCTTGTTTTTGAGTTTGTTTTGTGCTTATTTCTGATAGGTACTGCTGCCTCTATGCAGCTATTTGCATGATGTAAATGCTTTTTTGTGAACAACTCTGACTAGACAGAGGTGTTCCCTTGGTTGGGGTAGGGGTGGTGGGCTTGAAATTTTGCTATGGTGTCATTTAAAAGTAATAGGTTTACCTTGAAATAATTCCTAAATGTTTTAGGGTTACCTGGTGTCTCAGATTTTATTTTTAATTCAAAGGAGACAGCTTTATGGTCCAACCTGACCAGTGAGGATGTTGCAGTTGAGGAGGAGTGCAATGTTCCCCCATGTTAGTGAAGATTAGGTCAAGGATTGGGCTCCCCTTGGTGGTCCATGGCATTCATGTTAACACAGTCCAGGAATCTTTGAGCCTGCAGGTAAGAGTTTATGTATGATTCCCAGTTTATAATGGGATAGTTAAAGTCACCCATGAGTATGGAGTTGGGTTGAATGGAGAGTGGCTCAAGTTCATTTAAGTAAGTGGTATGAGTTTCCTAGGTCATACATGGGGACCTATAGCTTGCAATGATGTGATATGGGACATTGCTTAAGGTAAGTTGTATGTTAATGTGTTGTGGTGGGTGTTATATTGGTGGTATGTTTTGGAGAATGCTGAGGGTATATATTATAATTACAGTATATCAGAGGCCTTTGATGTGTGATTTTGATTAGATTACTTTTAAGATCCTCAACATATAGGTTCATAGGTAAGTACTAGGCCAACTTCCCTTTTGGGAAATTTTAAGCTTAGCCAGTTTCCCAAAGGTGAGAATCAAACCCTTTACCTTTTGTTTGTGAGGTAAACATTTTAACTATTATGCCAACCCTCCCCAGCTATGGATCTGTGAGTTTATATTGTAGTGTGTGTGACAGGTATTGTTTAGTGTTGTGTGTTTCTGACAGACTGTTTGGTAACAGCAGTAGCTGTATGTCAGAGGTTCGCCTCCAGAAACAGCCTCCAGAAACAGTGTATACGTGCATCAGTCACACACATTTTTAGATTATTTGAGAATGTGGACAGTGCAAGATAAGAGTTTATTCTCATTTATCGTTGGCACTTTTGATTTAACATCTCTGTAATCTGTACAACTGTTTATACTCTCCTTTTTGTTGTGTGATAGAGCTGAATCGCTGCTAGTGTTGAACTCAGTTTGTAGTGAAATCCTTTGTCTAGAGGACTATCTGTTTTCTTAGTGAGAGAAAGTGAACAGAACTGGTTTAGTCTAGCCAGGGCATTCCTGCAACTGTTACTGTTTGGATAATTGGTCTGGTTTCTGTTTCTGTGCCTTAAATAGCCAGCGTTTTAAATCAGATTTACCTGTTGCTCAAGCTGTTACAGAGAGACTGACTTACTGCCTGCTGTGATATTTAGAAAAGATAAAAGTTTATTCTCAATTATCGTCTGCACTTTTGATTTAATATCTCTGTAATCTGTACAACTGTTTTTTTTTCCCATCCACCCTCCCACTCATTGCTTGTGGTGGTCTTATGTCTTGGTGGCTTTGAGTTGCCCGCCTCTGGTATAAAGTTGATACTGGTCACTCCCCCCAGTCACATTACATCAGCTCATTCTACTGTTAATAGTGGGAACTTAGCAAAGGCCCACCCCTTTAGCTTCTGCATATTGAATTATCTTATTATCTTCTGTCTCTCCACTTTCTACTGAAAAAAAAAAAAACTGTTTCCTGCCTTTCCGAGAACTAGTGTAGTCTCCAGATACAGATTTGCTGTATCCAGGAATTTTTATAAGCTTCTGAGCGGTGCTCTTCAATTTTTCCCTTAGATCTGCTAGTTCTCTGCACTTTTACTAGCATTATTAGTCTAGCATTTTACCAGACTTCTTGCAGCAATTACTGTAGCACACAACAGTGCTACCAGCACTAAATGTTCTACAAGGACACAGCTCCAGTACTTATTATTAATGCCCACCCCTCCAGGCATGTCTAAAGGTCAGTTCCCTGTGCTTTCTCCTATTAGCCTGGTGAGCTTGGGCATCCTGAGGCAATGTAGCAACTGCCTCGTGTACACTGACAACCCTCTCCTCTTACCTCCCAACACTCAGACTTGCGAGAGATGCACGTACATATCCAAATTGGAAGCCATGCACACTACAGCCAAGACCGGAATAGCTGGTCAAGAGAAGAAGGTCAACATTTGCACCACACCACATGGAACCCACAGCCCTCCAGAACACACACCAACACTGCCTTCACATAAAAACACAAACCACACACCCACCTTCCCAGAGGCTCTAAATAAAAATATACACAAACAGCAGAGACCTCCAAGGCAGAAACGCACACGACCACCACAACACAACACTGATCATGAGACACATAACTCTCCTAAACAGTGTGCCACTCAACCAAAGTCCCTAAGCAAAACAGCATGCCCAACACACTAGTCATAGGTGACTCGATAGTGAGGCACACTGATGTCCCACTCACTAGGGTGAACAAGGAAAAACTAACAGTCAGCCACCTGTCAGGTGGCAGGATCCACCACATAATGCACGCACTCAGGTCCCTCAACAACAGGTATAAATATGACTCTGTCATTGTACATGTGGGTGTGAATAACCTAAGACATACCTCCCCGGACTACATGAAAAGAGACATGGATGAGCTCTCGGATTATGTAGCCCAGATGGGTATGGCCCTAGCCCTGAGCAGCCTCCTATCATCACCTAGAATGATACCACAGTACAAGCAGAAAATGATTGATTTCAACAATTGGCTAAGTTTCTGGTGTCATTCTAAGAGGATCCAGTATCTGCCTAGGATGACATGATTGACAGACCTAGATGCTTTGCCAGAGATGGCCTGCATTTGTCACCCCTGGGCTTTCAGATACTGGCCAAGGCTCTTGCCACCCCTATAGTGCCTTTTTTAGGTGGTGTTCCAAAGACCAAATTACCACCATATCAACTACAAACAAATGCAATCTGATGGTCATGCTGCTCAATGGTAGAAGTCTAAATCTCAAAATGCACTCGCTCAAAGCACTCCTTAAAATGGAGGACATCGACGTTTGTGCTATAACAGAGACCTGGATCAAGGCAGCAGTTAGCACCCCTGCACTACCAGGCTATAACTCATTCCATAACTTCTGGCCCAGAACTTGGACCGAAGCTCCAAAGGCGGTGTTTTTCCATATTCATAAAGGATGTGCACACCTCCAGACTGGTAGCCCAACATGACAGATCAGAAATACTTCAGGTGCAGCTAACTTTGGTAAGACAACAATTCAGGTCATACCCTGCTATAGGTCCCAAACCATGACCCAAGACTCACACTCCACATTCCTAAGCACCCTGGAGAATATTAGGGCCCAACCAAACACTCTCATACTGGCCGACTTCAACTACCCCTCCATTAATTGGGAAAACTACTCATGTACCAATACACTTGCCCAACGTTTCCTGGAATTCATTAATTCCAATGCCCTTGACCAGCTCATTCTTACCCCCACTAGAGGTAGCAACATCCTTGACCTGGTCATTACTAACATGGGTGACCATTGCTCTGTACCAATAGTCAACTCCTCCCTGGTTAGAGCCGACCACAAACTAATCACGTTGGAAATCCACATACCTCTCACCCACTCACCCCTGTAAAGGTAACCACCATGAAAAACTTCTCCAAAGCTAACTTTGGGATCCTAAAAACAGAGGTGGCCAACTTCACGGCACCCATGCAGTTGGAGAACAGCTGCATGACCACAGAATCATACACTAATGCCGTGTACGAACACGTACACAAATGCATGGATCTCATCATACCCAATAGAACCAAGATGCTCTCCTCCAAAAAAAGGAATGGTCCCCTGCCATAAACAAACTCTACAACAGAAGGAGGAAACTGATAAGGAATAAGGTGAAGTCCCAAGACTGGAAAAACTCCCTTATCAGCCTCAACAAAAAATTGACATCCATCATCAAATCCTCTAACGCTAGCTATGAAAACAGAATTGCAGCAGATGGTAAAGACAACCACAAGGCTTTCTATAGTTATGTAAAGAATTTCCATGGCAATACGCAGATTTGCTCAGAGCTGTTGCACAATGGCACCTCCTATACTGAGCCAACAGATATTGCCAATATACTGGCCAAAAGATTCAGTGCCAACTGTACCCCTCTCTCCCCCACCAAAGGACCAATCACAATACCAGTAGATTGCCAGGCACCCAGTATTACTGCTGCACAGGTTAAAACAGCACTCTCCAAGGCCAAGAATACAGCTTCTATGGGACCTAACAATATCCCTGGCTGTGTTCTACATGAACTACAGAGTGAACTGGCACCACACCTGTGTGCCCTGTTCAATCACAGCCTCATCTCAGGGTGTGTCCCTACCAAATGGCGCACTGCTACAGTCATCCCTCTCCACAAAGGAGGAGCGACTACAGACCCTGGGAACTATCGCCCCATTAGCCTGACAAGTCTGATATGGAAAACAATGGAATGCATCATCATGGACCTAATAAACAAAGATATAGGGAACCTCCAAACTCTGGATCCCACACAGTTTGGTTTTGTGAAGGGTAGATTATGTCTGCTCAACCTGATCGACTTCTTTGAGTCAGTCACCAGAGCTGTGGATGAAGGCAAGGTGGTTCATACAGCCTACCTTGATCTGGCCAAGGCCTTTGATACCATTCCCAACTCAGGAATCATAGAAAAACTCATTAAGCTAGGCATGAACCCCTATATCACTAGGTGGGTTGCAAACTGGCTCACAGATAGAGCCCACAGTGTGAAAGTAGCTGACTCCAAGTCAGACTGTAAACCAGTCATGAGTGGAGTCCCACAGGGTTCGGTGTGGATCCTCTCCTGCTTGGTATCTACTTCTCTGAAGTTCGGGCCAACACAAAGGGACTCTGGCTGACAAAGTTCACAGACGATGGCAAGTTGGGAGCCATAATTAACTCCCCAAGTGATGTTGACATGCTACAGAAAGGCCTCACTGAGACCAATGACTGGTGTCAGAACCATGGCCTTAAGCTCAATGCCAAAAAAATGTGTCGTCATCCCCTTTGGGAAAAACCTGGTTCCCATGAATTACCACATCGATGGTAGTCCACTGAACACAGACGGCGTCATAAGAGATCTGGGAACACAGGTTGAAAGCAACCTCTCTTTTGACCACCACATTGCCACTGTGGTCAGAAAATCCTTCTATGTGGCACATCTCATTACTAAGGGTTTTGCATCCAGGAAGAAAGAGGTCATTGTCTCCCTCTACTCTTCCCTCATGAGGCCAATCATTGAGTACAATGCCCATTTGCCATGTACCTCACTAGACACCTACAACAACTGGAGAGGCCGCACAAATACCTCACAAAGAAGATCTTAGGTCTTAAACACTTGTCCTATATGGTCAGACTAAAAAAACTCCAACTATTCTCTGTCTCATAGCACCTACTTAGAGGCGATCTCTGCTTGACTTACAAAGCCATGTCTGACTCAGCTCTGTTAGAAATGCTACATCTAAAGAAATCCCAATCCCTCCACACTACATGCTCCAGAGACCTCAACCTCATTACCACAATCAACAGAACAAGCTGGAGGGACAGGTTCATAACCCAGAGACTGCCCATGCTATGGAATAGACTTCCCATACATGTCAAGCAGAGTGCTTCACTGGCCCTCTTCAACAGAAATCTTGATGAGTGGATGGGACATAGAAAATTCACCCCGGGGATCACTCCAGTGGCTCTATCTGACAAAGGCACTGGGAACTAAGGTTGGGTGGCAAGATGCCAGGGTAATCCTATGGGCTAGGCTTGTAAAGGCTCCAGGAGCATTAGCCTAGTACACACCCATGAAACTATGAACCTATGCAGCGGTAGTGTTGTTGCCTCGCAGCAAGAGATTCTCCGGTTCGATTCTCAGTTGGAGTATCTTCTGTGCAGAGTCTGCATGTTCTCCCTGAGTTCATGTGGATTTTCTCTGGGTGTTCCAGTTTCCTCCCATGTTACAAAGACACGTGTCTGGAGTGCTTCTTCCCGGGCCTCCACTGAAAATTGGCTTCATTCTAAGTCAGACTTTCCCGGTAAACAAATGTTAAATAAATACATTTTGTAGGGTTGTCAGAAAACATGAAACAATTTCTACATTGTCTCAGGATGCTCATTTCTACCAAGCTGGCTACTGAGGCAGTAGAAAAGTGCAGATCCATGGTTTCAGGTATTTTCATAGCGGGCTACAACAGGAACAGTACCAAGGATTCTATGCTTCGCATTGTGTAACTGCTGTGAAGAACAGATTTACTTGGGTGCTGGATGAGTAAAGTATAATCTCAGTCTAATCTTGCAGAGCAATGCTCATTTTATCACAAACCTGGTCATTGTCAAGCAGCTGCATACAAAGGAGTTCTCAGGGTTAGGTTTTGTAGGGAAACTGAGATTATAAGCACCCGTATCTTTACAAGGCAGTGCTAGTCACTGTTGTACAATGAGCCGCATCATGCAAACACTGCACATTTATACACGCAGAGAAAGTGACTAAACACATATAAACACATGCATCGGAAGTGTTTCTCCCCGGGCCTCTGCTGAAAATTGGCTTCATTCCAAGTCAGATTTTCCCGGTAAACAAATGTTAAATAAAAATAAATAAAAGCAGACAATAAACAGAAAATAAATGCAAAATGTAAGATATGTGTGTTGGTAAAGGTACAACAGAAATGTTTATGCATAAACATTACTTTTACCCAGCAAAATATAACAATTCTAAGTTTTATTTTCAGAAAGGAAGATGCAAGACATACAAATTTGGAAAATAACCTTTTTCAGGCAGAGTGACAAAGCAGGCACAGCATCAAGCTTTGAATATGAAGTGAGTAATATTTTAAAGATTTCATCTTGTATTTTGTTACACAGCTAGTCCTGTTTTCCCTCTACAGAAAGAATAAAAGCTAGAGTGTTATGGCTGTGGTGTGTAGGTATTTATTTGAATATACTGAATCCATTTAAGAGATAGCTGTGCTGTGTGACAATAAACAGTGGAGGTTTGGGGATATTGCATCTACAGTATGCCTCTCAACTTAGTAGCACAAGAAATCTAGAGAAAGCCTATAATAATGGGGGGACAAAGCCTCAAAAATCAGGACAGATTTTAAATATTGTTCTTACAAACTTAGAAAGTTGCTAGAATAACAGGATTTGTGTTAGCATGCATTTTCTGTAGGATATCAAGTCTGAAACTCAAATATATGTCATTATTTACTGACTTCAATCCTCAGTGATTTTCCAGAAAACCACAAATTTTATGAAGAACAGAAAAAAATATGAGGCAAAAATCTGGACATTCTGTGAAAATATGTAAAGTTGAGAGGTATGATCCACAGTATTCTGATTTTCTTTGATTTTGGGTAAGAGTTTGAATAAAATAGATGGTAAGTGAGGAGAGATACTGGTGGAGCATAAACAACAATTGAAATGGTGATAAGATATGCAAAAGGAAAAGTGGAGCTAATGGCAACTGGATGGAGGAAGTGTAATTTAAAGTTATAGAATGTATTTTAGAGGATAAGTAGGAAGAAGCTCAATAAAGGCAAAGATTTCATGGATTACTTTTTCGAATCTCAGAGTCATGGGACTTTGAATGACAGTGAAACATACAAGAGAAGGGATGCTTTACAAATGAGTAAGTTATTTCAACATAATACAGGACATGATTTGACTATTTGGGTTATAAAACTGAGGTGTAACGCAAACTTGGATCATAAAAATCAGAGTAACATTTTTGAATTAGGCAAAAATGAGTGCTGAAGGAAGAAATAATTTGCAAGCTCCATTTTTAAAAAATACCCAGTCCAGGTGGTGGTGCTGCGGTAGCGTTGTCGCCTCAGAGTTAGACGTTGCCCGTTCGATTCTCAGTTAGAGCGTCTTCTGTGTGGCAACATGCGTGAATGGGCATTCCTTCGTTGAAGGTTGTGCGTTAGGCCCGGCAAGCCAGCACGTAAAAATCTACTGCCAATCATTAGTGGACCAGAGTTCCGCTGTGACGACCCATAACCGGGAAAAGCCGAAAGACACAACAACAACCCAGTCCAGTATAATGGGAATTACTGAGTTTAAGATGGAGATTTTTGTGGTTAAAAAGTGTGCCATATCACAATGTTGTGCTTGACATCTAGTAAAGAGGGTTTGTATGAAGAAGTACACTTAATAGTAGCCTTTATAAAAATAAATGAATTTAATATATCATGCTGTATATTCCTTGCAACAGATACCTGTAGAGATATTATACATTAGAAAAAGAAAATATCTATGTCCTATAACTAGACAAACAGAAGGAATATGAAATATTGTTACAAAGCTATAGATTGTGTATACCACATGGAACTGAATAAAAATGTTTCCTTGGGTTTGAGAAACATATTTAACATGTTATGTATAGTCTGGATTTTTAAAGTGAAGGCTTGGTATTTGTTTTTGTATTTGTTTTTTAATTAAAAATACTCCTATTGTGCATGGGTGTATTCTAATTGTGTGATGTAAGACAGTGGATAGTGGTGAAAAAAAATAATGTTTACATGAGCCAACCAAAAAAACAAAACAAAACAAAAAAAACGCTCCTAAAAGATCAGATCACAAAAGAACAAAAAATAATACAGTTTTATGCAAGGCCAAGCCCACTGTACCCTCCTTGTAGGGGGCTGCCATCGCACACACCCTGGTTATTATACATACCAGCTCTGAAATCACACAACAGTTGGGAAAGGGTAAATTCCCAGTCTCTGTTGCACTGTGATCTTTTACACACAGCAGCTGGCAAACCACTGAAAAAAGAACAATTTTCTCTCCCTCTCTCTCGCTATCTGTTTTTTGAACATAACATATTATAAACTGGAACTAAATGTATATTATGTTATCTGATGTAATCATGCTTTTTTTCTTCTACTGATATCATTTGTATAATTTATTGTAACTTATTTTACTACTTGTATGTTTTCAAGATCATATATATACAATATCATATTATGTCTTATGGAGCTTTTCTCCCCAGGCCTCCACTGAAAATGGGATTTATGCCCAGTCAGACTTTCCTGGTAATCAAATGTAAAAAAAAAATGTAAATACCTACTTGCTCACGTCTACTGCTCCTAATGGCCCTTGCTACTATTCTGTATATTGTTTCTTAATTTTCATTGTGTTATTATGCATTGTATGCATACCATCTTGTTTTGTACTACAATTCTCTTAATTCTGGATGTTTGCTCAAGCATTAGTCTCTGCTTGTTTAACATTTTGTCAGTTTACTGTTAGTCTGCAGTACTTCTAATATGCATCTTTTATTCCCTGATCCTTCACCAAAAAAGGCATCAAAGGCAGTTAACTAAAAATAAATAAATACATTTATTAATTAAACTGAATCCCCCTGCTAGTGAAATCTCCCTTGGACACTGGGAAATATGCAAGTTTTCACAGAAGGTACCCCAACCAAGAACCAAACCAGAGCATCAAGCACTCTGTGGCTCCAGCAATAACTGCTGTACTACTGTGCCTCCCAGGAAAGGGGCATTAAAATGCTCCTACAAGTTACTGGAGACAACTGGTATGGCAGAAGTACCTCTCATACATGAATGTTAGAGTAGGTACACTACAGGAAATCTGCTCAACTGAATTGAGCTAAACAGAACCTTTAAATGAAAAAAACTCTGGTGATTAGCTTTAAACCAAGGAGGGAAGGGTTACAAGAAGAGGTGCTGAGTGGTTTCCTTTTTCAAATTTCAAAACTACGTACTTAGTGACTACGTGATGCTGCTGCAGCCTGCGACATCACAGGAACAGCATTACTACTGCACTTCACTGCTTAATTTCACAAAGATGTTCTTCGTAGCCAGCCATTTTGTTTTTTGGTTATTAGTGGACCATAGAGCACTGCGCCACCTTACAAAGCATTGCTAAGCCCAAAGAGCCATAAGCCCTTACAAGCTGTCGACTATGGAGGCTACAACAAGCATGGGTTACAGTATGGGGCTTATTATTACAAAGCTAGAATAGTGAGTTGAAGAAGTGGATATAGCCAGAGTATATTTTTACAGTATTTAATAATACAAGTTTTCAGATGATGAAGGGTGCTGTGTTTCTATATGAGTTTCTAATAGTATTTCTTTTGTTTCTGGAAAATGCTGTGGGGTATAGCATGCCTAGATGGATGGTTTTAATGTTTATCTAGGCAGGTCATTGAAAGTAGTTATAGGGCTGAGACATAGGTATACATTAAGCCTGCTGTTTAATTATTTATTTATTTATCATGGCATTTTTTCTGAAAGAGAGAATAATGAATAATAGATGCTGCTTCTGAGCACTATATAACACAGGCTGGAATTTTGTAAATGCCATTATGTACAAATGATGTGATTATGCAAGGAAATAGAACAGATGGTAGTACTCACATTATAGATGGCATTAGACAGATGTTTATAAATATTAGTTTAGGTTTCAACCAGACTAAAGAAAAGTTGTGGGATAAGTCCTGAGAGATATAACTAGATCGGGGTATTACAGGCAGGTGAAGAAAAGGTATGGGTCATGTTGGGTTATGCTGAAAAGAAAGAGAGCAGACTGGATTAAAATGTTTTTATTGCCCATATTAAGCTATGTTAGTTAGACATGACTGCTTTCTCTGGATAAGGAAATGTTTTTATATAATTTAGATTTTATTTTTAGAAGGACCTTATAGGGTAGTTGGTGAAGTCCAGTAAAGAGAGTAATCACTTGTGCCACTAAAGAGAGGGTTGTTAGAGATACTGGAACCATTGAATGAGGTTATGGGAAATTATGCAAAGATACATTTGAAATGGGAGAGGGAAAATATAAATGCATGGTAGCAGATAAATCCTTATAAGGTGTACTGAGAGTGTTTCATGATTTTTTTATAGGTTAGGTTAGTACTAGGCTAATTGCCCTTGCGAGACATTTTTAAGCCTAGCCAATTATCCCTTGTGAGACTCAAACCCTGCACCTTGTGTTTGTAAGGCAAACACTTTATCCATTAGGCCACCCTCCCAACTATTTGTGTTTTGCTGAAGTCATATCATCAAATCTATGTAGTGTGTAATACTGAGATGCAGAACTCTCAATTTCTTAGTGGTGGAAATTGAGAAATACATGAGAAGGTCAGAAAAAGAGCTTGCCTCCAAAACAAATCTGTTCCTGGTGCCAGCAATATAAAATAAAAGTTTTTTTAATGAATTTATTGTGGCATTTCTGTATTTTAACAGTGTTGTGTGGGTTAGTGGCAGGGACACTAGGTGTTTGATTTAGAGACTAGAGATTCAAAGGCGTGGAAAGGAGTTACTGATGAGCTTTTGCTCCACATGGCTGTTGCTCTTTAGTTAGGCCAGAAGTAGGTGCGCGCGCGCGCGTGTGAGTGTGTGTGTGTGTGTGTGTGTGTGTGTGTGTGTGTGTGTGTGTGTGTGTGTGTGTGTACTGTCTATAGTGGAAAATTCACAAAATGGAACTTGTACTGATATGTCTAAAATACTGAAATAAATACAAAAAGGTATGTTTTTGCACAGGATGCAGATACCCCTGCATTCCCATACTCCCTGTTACTTATATATATGAACTTCAAGATTGCACAACAGTGAAGAAGGAGGTAAATTCCCAACCCCCACTGTACCATGACCTCCTACTAAGTAATGCTGACGTTCTGTGATCATGTGGTTATTTTTTTGAATGTTTCCAAGTTTCAGTCCTTTGAGATCAATCTAGTGATGTTGGATTTTTTGTTTCTTAAATATTTCGAAGTACATTCATATAGATATAGACATACAGAATATTTATACATATAATATATCTATACATATTAATAGATGTATACATTTATATATGGCTCATACTCATATGGTCATTTGTATAGGCTGTGTAAGGAGTGATTTGATGTTCCCTCATTTCACATGATCACTATTCATAAAAAAAAAAAACCTTTCTAGAAAAATCATGGCTTAATTTGGATAGGAAATTTATTTGGTTTATATAGCTTATGGATACTACACATAGGCCAATTAGGCCATTTAGAGCTAAGACTCTGGATAGGTTAAATAGGCCAGTTTGCCCCTCCAAGTATGCAATGGTTTCTTAAAAAAATGCAATGAATTGCTTTTTTATATCGAGTTAACTTGCTCCATAGCCTAACCCTGGATTGTCCTTTTCCCTTCTATTATGTGATCATGGTATTACTATATTTAAAGATGAAGAGGTAAGGTACTCCATCTTTTAATTTTGATCACTAGAGTCCTGAGTACTTGTGAATACAATGGTTTGACAAACCCTAATAAACATATATATATATATATATATATATATATATTTATATACACACACACACACACACACACACACATATATATATATATATATATATATATATATATATATATATATAAATATACACACACATATATACACACGCACATATAAAGAAAAAGAGGGAGATCGATTTAGATATGCAAAACATACAGAAAACATTTTGTCTTGAGTATGTACTGCTCGTGGGCTGTTTTTTTTTTTTTTTTTTTTTTTTTTTTTTTTGTAACCTACCTGTTTTGTACCGCATTACCTACTTCTGCATGGAAATCACTGCTGTGCTTCTCATATAATCTCATTATATCAATGATTCTTCAGACTGTATACTGTGAATTATTACTGCATGCTTCCTTTTAAAATGTATGCTGTCTGTGTGTGTTTGCCAGTGGGTCAGTATTATTAGATATTTATCTTTTGAATTTTGAGCTTCCTCAGACTCACCTATGAAACAATTACTTTTCATTGCCCCAATAACTACCTGGATAATACTCACAAATAAATAAAAAAATAAATAACATGATAAAATTGTAGGTTTAGGAGTGAAACGTGTCATTTTTTAAATAAAAGATTCTTACACATCACTTCTGTTATGCTTATTATGACCAGGTGGTTTGACTGGCCCTAAAATATTTTTTCATCATCAGTCTGTTAAAGAAAAAAACAAAACAGTTATGCATTCAGTTTACAAGGTGACAATATATTAAAAACAAGCCATGTCACACAGACATATATAAGTATAGTATAGTATACTATAGACCTATATTATAGCAATAACCCACGCCTGGGTGTGGGTAATGCTGGATTTACCCACAGTTGGTGTGGTTTGGTCACGAGGGCGAAGCTCGAGTGGCCAAACAAAGCCAACCATAGTTAAATCTAGTATTACCCACACCCAGAAGTGGGTTATTGCTATTATACAATGACATTATTTAAGAAAAAAAATTATTGCTTTTCTTAAATAATGGCATTGTATAATGCCTCCTTGTTGCCCTTCCGCAGCTCTCTGGTATTCTGCGGCAGTTCTGATGTACTACACATGCATATGCCTATGCAGTACATCAGAGCTGTGGGCAAAAGCAATGGAGAAAGCAAGATCTCCGTTGCTTTTTACAAACTGTTTCGCTATGTTAAATGGGTTTAACATAGCGAGACAGTGTGAAGCAACGGAGATCTTGCGTTCTCCGTTGCTGTAAAAAAAGAGTTATAGTTTGGAAAAAGTCCGGGCGACCGGACCTTTTTCCATTACTATAATTCTGATTTACAATGTGCACGCTGACCAATCAGCGTGCATGTTTTTGAATATTAATGGGGGGTCGTTGTATAATATAGTATAATCCATACCTCTCAACTGTACAGATTTTCATAGAATGTCCAGATTTTTGCCTCATATTTTTGGTCCATTTTTCAGAAAATTGTGGTTTTCTACCAAATTAGTGGCAAATAATTAAAGATTTAAGTTAGAAAATGATGACAGACATTTGAGTTTCAGACATCATACCCTTCAGAAAATTCATGATAATGCAAAACCTATTATTCTAGCAACTTTCTAAGTTTGTAAGACTTATATTTAAAAATGTCTGTATTTTGGGGCCTTTGTCCCACTTTTATGTATGGCTTTGCCCAGATTTCTTTCTCTAAGAGGTTGAGAGGTATGAATAGTATAGCCTTAATAGACATATAATATAGTATAGTATAGTATAGTATAGCATAGTATAGTATATAGTTACACAGACTGTAACGCAGTATATATAGTATAGTATAGAAGTACAGTATAATATAGCATAGTACAGTATAGTATAGATGGGTAATATAGTATAGTATAATTTGTAAGTACAGTATAGTATAAACTATACTGACAGCATACTTCCATCTGTAGAGTTAATGAAACAACACAGCAAACCATCCACCTTTGCATAAAGTCAGAAGCATGCTCATTCTATGTATTTCTACTTTGTGAATCTAGTTGTGAATTGCTTAACTAAAATGAATATAGGCAGGTGACCCCTCTTCTATAGCTGTGTATCCACAGAAGTGGTTTTCATTACTGAAACATCCCTAACATCTTAGATTATACCATCTTCATTAACTTTTTATTCACTCTGTAATACATTTTATCTCTAGTTTTATGACGTGCGATAGCTTTCTTTCCATTATTTTCCTGTATTGTAATTACAGTTGCATAAGTACTTACATTTAACAGCTCATATATATGTTTTATACTTGCCCAGTATTTTTTTACCTATTCTGTGATACAGTTTAGTTTACATTATGGAAAATATAACATTTCTCTTGGACTGTTTCTTTCCATTTATCTATAATGTCTTACTCCCAGAGATAGGTGTTTAGTATGTCTTAACAAGCTAACAAACATGAAATAATAGTTAATTGTGTCCTTATCAATTAACTAGTTAATGACAAGTAACATTGCTGGTACATTTAATAAAATTAATGAAATTAGAGTAAAACTGCTAGGTGTAATTTATATACGACTTAATTTTAAGTGCCCACCGAGTAACAGATATATCACAACCCAGCAGTGAAATATGACATAAACTGTGAGTTGAATGGGGTCAGGTAACAAGGACACCCCCAAAACAAGTGCAATCAGTTTGTCTTCTATATAAGTAAAAGAGTAGAGCCAATGTCAGGAAGTAGCTGGAAGGACAAGAATACAAACTTACATCACAGTAACTTTATTATGAATGTTAGTGCCTGAGGAAACATTAAACTGGCAGGTAACTTCAAAGCTAGGAGAGAGAGAGAGATTGAGAGAGAGAGAGAAGCACATATAGGTCACAGGCAGTGTTGTCTCAGTTGGCATTAGAAACAAACTCACCTCTTCACACTGCATTATGATTAATATCAGTGGGGTGCAAACTACAAAAGTACACTTTTTAAATCACCATTGTTATCCAAGATCATATTATTGATGAAATATGCATTTATCATCTTTTTTTCTTACAGCTGGGGAGTTGGGACTGCACTCGTGAGGCTGAACATGTTAGGGTTATATAACCAACTAACTCTAAACTTGTATTCTGCAGGTACAGACATGGTTTAGCCAGGTGTTCATTTGCAGGAAGCTATTGCTCACAGCTTATTTATGCTGCAGTTCACTTTCCCATATTTATTACACATCCACTTCTGTTTTCACTGTCCTTGTTAAGAGTAGATTGTATGTTTATTGCTGCTGACATTAGATCTGTATATCTTAGTGGCCTGTATGTTAGGCTGTTGTAGCTTTCTTCTGATAACTTGAGTTTGTCATATAGCTATGTACAGTATATTTCAGGCAATACATTGTCTAAAATTCCAGTAAAACAGACCAAGTACCTACAACTCAAACTTAACAATCAAGAATCCATATCCAGCAAAGTTCATCCCACCTTCCAAAGGCTTGCTGCTGAAAAAATCACTAAACCCCTTACTCATAACTTTAACATCTCACTCGTTAGGCACTGCCTCACCAGCATTCAAGCATCAGGTTATAATCCTACAGTCACTACTCCTAGTTGGGTTACAGATTTTAGACCTATTTCTAACCTATGCCCTATTACCAAAATATTTAAAAATGTTTCTATACAAACAACTACGTAATCATACTAACAGCTATGGCCTATTATGTGATGCACAATGTAGCTTTTGCAATGCCTTCAGTACTATCAGTACCTTTATTGTCCTGAGCTCTCTGAGCATGTAGCCCAGGCCGGTATGACCCTGAACTTAAGTAGCATCTTACCCTCATCAAGAATGATGCCACAATATGAAGACAAGATGATCAATTTCAACAATTGGCTTAAGTATTGGTGTTATTCAAAGGGGATCCAATGCCTGTCAGCCTGGGATGACATGCTCGACAAGCCACGATGCTTCGCTAGGGACGGCTTGCACCTGTCACCCCTGGGCTTTCGGATATTGGCAAAGGCTCTTGCCACCCCCATAGTGCCTTTTTTAGGCAAGGCTCAAAAGACAAACCCACCTCCATAGGTATCACAAGGGATAAGAAACTAAGAGTAATGCTACTCAATGCCAGAAGTCTAAACCTCAAGATGCATGCACTTGAAACTCTCCTTAGCATGGAGAACATCGATATCTGTGCTGTAACAGAAACCTGGTTCAAGGCTCCCGAGAGCACCCCAGCACTACCAGGTTATACCTCATACCATGTTTTTCGGCCCCAAAACTTGGATCGAACCACAAAAGGAGGGTGAGTATCAATATTCGTCAAAGATACCCACCCCTCCAGGTTGGTGGCACAGCACGAAGCATCAGAGACTATCCATGTGCAACTAACAGTGGGTAAAACTGCCTTCCAATTTATAGCCTGCTACAGACCACCCTCCCAAACCCAGGAACCCCACTTGGCCTTCATGAGAACACTGGAAAATATGAAGGTCTCTCCAAACACTATTATATTGGGTGACTTCAACTACCCAAACATAGACTGGGAGCATTACTCTAGCTCCAACACCCTAGCCCAAAGGTTCCTAGAATTTATAAACTCAAATGATATGGAACAGCTTGTTACCACTCCCACAAGAAGGGAAAACATACTGGACCTGATCATCACCAACATGGGGACTCTATGCTCCAGACCAGAAGTGTATCCCTCACTGGTAAGATCGGACCATAAACTAATCTCACTAGATATTCACATCCCGACCTCAGCCCCTGCCCAGAAAACCACAGTGAAAAAGTTCTCTAAAGCAAATTTCACACTCCTCAAAACCGAGGTGGAATCCTTCAAAGCCCCCGGGCCTGTGGAAAATACGGCCCAGACTGCAGTATCCTTTATAAACACATTCTATGAACACCTTCAGAAATGCATGGATCATGCAATCCCAAACAAAACCAAGACCCAATCCTCCAAAGGCAGGCGTCCTGTCTGGTGGACCCCAGTCATAAATAAACTATACAATAGAAGGAAGAAGCTACTACATGATAGAGCAAAATCCCAAAAAGGGAAGGCATCTCTGATCAGTATTAGCAAAAAACTACGGGCACTCATAAAATCGTCTAAGGCCAGCTTTGAGAGAAAAATTGCACAGGACACTAAGGATAATCACAAGGCTTTCTTTAGTTATGTTAGAAACCTGAGTGGGAATTCCCAGATATGCTCAGAATTAGTCCAAAATGACAAAAAATACACCGAACCCACAGACATTGCCAACTTCCTAGCTGACAGGTTCAGCGCAAACTTCTCCCCCCCTTCCCCACCAAAAGGGCAAATATCTATCCCAGCAGAGTGCTGCCCCCCTGACATCTCAGATGCTCAGGTAAGAACCGCCCTCTCCAAAGCAAAAAACACAGCATCAATGGGACCAGACGGTGTCCCGGGTTGCGTCCTACATGAACTCCAAGAAGAACTAAACCCAAACATAAAACTACTGTTCAATCTCAGCCTTACTACAGGATATGTACCCAAAGAGTGGCGTACAGCAACAGTGGTCCCTCTCTACAAAGGTGGTGCCTCAAAGGATCCTGGAGACTATAACCCCATAAGCCTGACTAGCTTGGTCTGCAAAGCTATTGAAAGGATCATCATGGACCTCATAAATAAAGATATTGGGGACCTACAGACACTGGATCCTACCCAGTTCGGTTTTGTTAAGGGCAGATCCTGCCTCTTAAACCTGGTCAATTTCTTTGAAACAATCACCAAGGCCATTGACGAGGGGAAGGTGGTCCACACAGCCTACCTGGACCTCGCAAAAGCCTTCGATACAATACCCCACTCGGGCATTATAGATAAGCTCACCAGCTTAAATATAAACCCCTATGTCACTAGATGGGTTGCAAACTGGCTCAAGGACAGAACCCACATGGTTAGAATTGCTGGAGCCATGTCAGACTCCAAACCAGTTACAAGTGGTGTCAAGGCTCAGTCCTGGGACTTCTCTTGTTCGGTATATATTTCTCGGAGGTACAGGCCAACATGGAAGGATTGTGGCTGACCAAGTTTGCAGATGACTGCAAACTGGGCACCATAATTGACTCTCCAGCTGACACAAGCATCCTACAAAAGGACCTCATAGAAACAGACAACTGGTGCCAGAGCCATGGCCTCAAGCTAAACACCAAAAGTGTATAGTCATCCCCTTCGGCAAAAGCAAAGTGCCCACAAATTACCACATAGATGGTAATCCATTAAGTACGGAAGAAGTAATTAGGGACCTGGGGACCCAAGTTGATAGCAATCTCTCATTCGACAACCACGTGGCCAAAGTGGTTAGAAAATCATTCTATATAGCCCACCTAATCATGAAAGGATTCACATCTAGATCAGGGGAGGTCATCATGCCTCTTTACTCATCCCTCATCAGGCCCATAATTGAGTACAAAATCCCCTTTTGGGATGTACCTTACCAGACACCTGCAGCAACTGGAAAGACCCCAAAAGTACCTCACCAAGAGGATCAAAGGGCTCAAACAGATGCCATATGCTGCCCGGTTAAAGAAACTCCAGCTCTACTCAGTGGCATACTGCCTGCTCAGAGGCGATCTGTGCCTGACGTATAAAGCCATGTCCAACCTGGAATTAATGGACATGCTGCACCTCAGAAAATCCAAATCCCATCGAGCTACGCGCTCGAGAGACTTGAACCTCAGCACTGAAATAAATAGGACATGCTGGAGGGACAGATTCATAACCCAGAGGCTCCCTTCACTCTGGAATAAAATCCCAGTCCAGGTTAGGCAGAGTCCCTCATTGACTCTCTTCAAGAGGAATCTTGATGAGTGGATGGGAGATCGTAGATTTACTCCGGGTATCACTTCTATGTCACTGTTAGACAGATGCACAGTATGCTAACCTCGAAAAAGGGCATAGCAAAATTAATTTTAAAATGGGTGGTAAAAGCCAAACACACTCTGGCTAGGCTTGTAAATGCCCTAGGGCAGATAGCCTAGTATGAACCTATGAACCTGTGAACCTATAATGTCCGTAGATGCCATTTACTGCAACCTGAATGAGGGATTCATTACTGTAGGTCTCTTTATTGACATGACAAGAGCTTTTGAAACAGTCACCGATAGTATTCTTCTAAATAAACTCACAAGACACAATTTTGAAGAAATCACTATTTACTGGTTTCTGAACTTTCTGAAAGATAGAACCTTCCATCACAATGTCTCATCCTCTACTGCGGGTACACATAACACAGGTGTGATGCAATGTTATTTACTAGGTCTTCTGTTCTTCTTCCTGTTTGTCAGTCTAGAACTTCCAAATCTTAAGTTAATAATATATGCAGATGGTATGCTGCTCCTGCAATCCAGTACATGCCATTCTGACTTGTAAACCAAGCTACAGGACAAATTCACTCAGTTATGCACCTGATCCACATCTAGCAAACTACTAATTAACCCTAAGAAAATTAATGTCATGGTCTTTCCCACAGCCAAGAAGTTAGCCACTATCCCTCCTATTCTTTTAACAGGGCTTCATGAGAGCATGATGTCTAATGTCACTGAACAGAGGTAAGTAGGCCTTTTACTTGACCCTAATCTCTCCTTTACTGCATATACACATTTTGTAACTAGGAAAGTCCTTGCTCAGTTAAAACTATGTTACAAATCAGTCACTTCCTCTCACCCACTGCTCACAGGGCCATTGCCAAAATATTGTAATGCCCAAGTTGTAATATGGTCTTCCTTTTCTCATTATGTAATCTGCTCACAATACTCACAGAATACAGACCAGTGAGAATTCATTCTGTTAACAGACCCCCATTTTCACCATTGCTAATTGCTAAAACATTACAAATGGCTTTCAATGCCTCATTGAGCCACTTTTCTTCTAAATACTCTAATTTGCAAGGTTCTAAAGCATGGTCACTGCTCACCTTTAAAATTGAAACTACTTTTACAAGGCAGCCCTTATGAACTCAAAGTCCACAGGACAATGATTTGTTTCAGGTACACCCTCCATTTAAAACTGCTGTAGGTGAGAGTGTCTTCTGTAGATTGGGACATGCTACCTAGAACAACCTACCTACTGACATCATAAGTAGTTACAAGACATGCAGTCTAGAAGACCATTAAGTAGCTTAGCCAAATTTCCAGTTGCCTCAAAGCATTGTCTGGTTAAGTAACTTGTTCTAGGTCAAATTCACGAACCTAAAAAATATATTGGATGGAATCTCTACAGCTACTTCCCTGCTCTTGCATGGAGCAAGCTCCTCATGAACCTTAGAAACATTTCCTATATCTACGAATTCAAGAAAACTCTCAAAGCGTATCTTAGCACATGGATTTGCCTTTGTAATCATCCCACATGAACCCACCCCTTTCTCTATCCCTCCTCTCTATTCCTCCCTTCCCTACTACCATAATTCACTTAACTGTTCTGTATTGTACAATTACCCTCTGAAGATAACCCACTGTGTTATGTAAATTCATTTAAATGTTTTATTATATATTTCTTTGCTATGTTTTTTCTTCAATGTTATAATGCCTCTAATTGTATTGTACTGTGGAGCTTTATCTACATTTGCTTAACTGTTTTATTGCAAATTTTTCATTGTATTTATCTCCAGTTTTTTAAATTTTCTTGCATACTTGTACTGTGGAGCTTTTCTCCCCAGGGCTCCACTGAAAAAGGGCTTTTGCTCAGATGGACTATCCTGGTTAACAAATATCAGCTAAACAAATAAATAAATCTGGAAGGATTCAAATCCTCTACCTTTGATACAGGGAGCAGCTCATTAACAGCTTAGAGCTTTCATTCTCTGCCCTATCAAAAATCTAGAAACCATTAAAATATTTAAAGATGCACTTAAACAGCTTCTCTTTACAGAATCTTACAAGTTCTACCATGACAATGGTTAGGTAACTTAACATCCAGTATCATAGATAATAGAATACATTTAAGAAACTTTTCTCAGCCTCATAATGTGGCATTTTATGAGTATATTTCATATGCATACAGGTGTATATATTTATGTATTGTATGTATGACTGCACTGTATTGTATGCATATATTGGCTTGTAATTTTGTATTTTTCCTTTGTTCTTCTCTCAGTGCACCCTGATTGGATCTTCTTAATCTATCTGCATTAAATCTTATCTTTGTGTATTAAATTGTATATTTTTTTCATTCTGTATATGATACTGTTGATTAATAAGATCCTAATGCATTTAATACTCTTTGAGCTCATGTCAGGGTTAAAAAGGTTCAATAGGCCAGCCCAATTATCCAGAGAGCAAATAAATATAAATAAATAAATTACTAACCTTGCACATCACTGCACATAAAATCCTAAATAATAAACTCTCTCATGTTATTAGCTGGGTAAGTCTATTTTTTGGGCAACCTAGGAGCACTGTCTAGAGAAGTGACTTGCACAGAGTCACACTTTGGGCAAATGGAGCTGAGGGTTTCGATCCCTAGATTACAAGAAGCAGATCATTAACAAAACATAGTTTTTATCTTCTGTACTAACTGCCATTCATATGTTTTTTAACTCAAAACTGAATTAATTTGATAGTGTGAGTTTTATAGGTCGTCTATCTTCAGATAATTGACCGGGATCCTATGGAAGATACAGTCTGGTTTTCTCACTGATTTTATGGCACTCCTTGTAAGATCTGCCTAGTCCTACAACCGCCACTAATTGCCTACAGTGCTACCTGCTCATCCTAGTTAGAGTCTCTTTTTACATTGAACTCAA
Organism: Protopterus annectens; assembly: GCF_019279795.1. Taxonomy (NCBI): domain Eukaryota; kingdom Metazoa; phylum Chordata; order Ceratodontiformes; family Protopteridae; genus Protopterus; species Protopterus annectens. The sequence goes on from NC_056734.1 coordinate 129,610,969, forward strand.
CACTTGGCCGATCTTTTTCTATCCTGGAAGTTGTGTAATAGTTGCAATGTGCTGTGCAAACACTACAAATCTCTTTTTGTTGCAATGTATTTTTTACAAGTCCTTGATGAGTATTAACCTTTGCCTCATCTAATTAAGCTCCTTGTCATTACACTGTAATGTACTATGGTGCCTATACCTGCTAGTTTCTTGCTAAAAAATATGAGTCACACCTGAAAATAGGTAGCCTTTACACAATACATGTCTAGCAAACTGAAACTGCACAAATAAAACCAGCTGAAAAGCAACCCTTATTACGATGAATACACGTTGTGACTGTCCTTTATTTCTCTTCTCTGTAAAAGAAGATCTTAAGAATGATTCCCAAAGGAGACATACTTATATTTATTTATATATTTACTTATTACATATATTAACTGAGTTGCCCATGCTGGTTGAGACTTGTTTAGTGAGGGGATCAGGAAAGAAATATTCTGTTATGTAAAAGCTAAAAAGCATACATTGTAATAACAAAGTTATGAACTGGTACAAAAGTGCAAAAATATTCTTTTGTATTTATTTAATGTGACAGTAAAGACAATAATGCTTAGTTAATGACAAACTACAATTTAAAATCAGTTTTCCAAACAAGTAGCATACATGGTTAAATGATCATCTCATTTCATTGAAATTAACATTTGAAAAGCTAATAAAACATGAAGATAAATATAATGAAATATATGCAAACTAGATACCACACATTCATATAATAGCTCAGAGGACTACTGCATGCATATCAGCGCACTGTCTTATGTAGCGCAAGCTGCAAAAAGGTATAGCAGTGGAGAGAAATACAAATACTAAATGGTACCACAGGAAAGGTAATTTATTGTAGTAACTGACTGAGTCTGACTTTCAAAGTTGCTAGCCAGTATTAAAGCACAACAAAGAAACTAAAAATGGGTTTGTCATATAAGAGACTGCATTGTAATAAGCCCTCACCTGCTTTAAGTAGTATCTAAGGGATACCTATATTTAAGTGCTTTAAATTACTGGACATCAGCATGTGTCACTAGTCCATAAAAAGACTGTGACTTTTACTGGCATGACAGAAAAAAATTGGAAAAAAGGTAGCATTGCTTTGCATATCATTATTTAGACCCAGATTTGTTGATTGTATCCACTCCAACAAGCAAGCAAGCATAGCCCCCCTCAAAGTTTATAGGTTCATACTACTCTGTTGATCCAGTAAACCATCTATAGCCTGGCTGATGATCCCACCCACTTATAGAGACACAAATGAATACCCAAACTTGACATAGTTTTGTCTCCTTTCCATTTGGGCAAAAGGGGCCACACCAGGGGTGTACTTATGACTGCCCATTCAGTCGTTCAGTTTATACTTAAAAAGCATCATGCAGGCACTCTGCACAACCTCTAATGGGAGTCTAGTCCATAAAACAGGTATCTCTGTGAAAGATATCTATCCTGCCAATACATCCTGTTTATGTTTCAGTGGACATTTATGTCCCTTGAGGAAATGTTTAGAGTGATATTAGTTTTGTCAGTCTGTAGGAGGTTACAAAGGACTGGCTCTTTCAAGACTCTGTAGACAAGGCAGAGATTTCCTCTCAGTAGTCATTAAGAAATGGAAAAGAGTGAGAACACTTTAAGGTGGTCAGGGCAGCTCAAGGAGGACATGCTCTTAATTTTTTTGGTAAAGAAACATTGAGGTCTCTCAAGGTAGGTAATATACTGTACCTATCCAAGTACATACCAAAGGGAAAATTGTATTCTGTTATTGGTCTGATAAGGGAGGAATGAAGGGGAGATAATGACTTCCTTGGAGCTAGAAGATATGCCCCCAATGAATAATCTGCCTATATAAACCAATGAATAATCTGCCTATATAAAGGGATTTCCTAGCAACAGTGGTCAGATGGTGGTTAATGAAGGTGCCCAATTTCCCAATGGCTGAGACAATTTTTAGTGAGTGTCACCTATGTGATAGAAGCAGGAGTGCCTAGGTTTGCCAAATAAAACAATGCTTCATTTTTTGGCTTTAGATTTGTGGCCATGTTCCAAGCACCACTCCTTCGCATGAATTATACCCCCCTGGGGAATACATAGTTCATTTGGGATATTTATGACAGCTCTGAATTTGCAGTCATCAGCAAAGATCCAGGTTGTTGGTGTCTACTTTAATTTCAGAAAAGTGGATGTCTAAATGGAATGGTCATAGGACTGATCCCTGGGGGATACTGCTGGTAACCACTCTTTTAGTTGAGAGTGCACCTGTAACACTAACAGACTGAGTTCTATCAGTCAACCCGTTTGCTCTCCAGCTGGTAAAAGAGGAGCTTGCATTTAATTGGATTAGCTTATCAATGATGCTTGTGTAGAATTAATTCACAGCCTTCCAGCAGATCTATGTATGCACTGTGAACTGATTTAGATTTACCTGAGTCTAATGCTTTAGCGGCTTGTTTAAAAAAATCCACTAGGTTCAAGATGCATTATCTGCCTTTACTAAAGCCAGATTAGTTCAGGTCCAGATTGGGATGACTGCAGTGGTTCTCCGCAACTCTGACACAAATACAACTGAGAGATTGAGATTGAACAGATGTAATAACAAATCAACCATGGAACATTGTCAGGACTCTTGGAGCTAGTGGAATATAGAGGAAAGGAAGGGACTCTTGGGAGAGTTTTCTTTATTCATAAATTACATTGTCTTTCCTGTTGTGACATCCCCCTTCTCTGGGTCAATAATCAAGAACCCTAATCCTCACCACTGACACTGGACAAGGACATTCACTTGGAACAAAAATAGATACATACAGTATTTCCAGATGCAGATCTCTGCACCAAGCACAATTTCCTTTAAGAGCATGCAGGGAACATACTCAGTCCAGGGTCTGGGCTTCTCTCCTTCTCTCTCTCTAGGTCTCCAGTAAGACTCCCCACTGGCACAGCTGTAGAGTTGAGTCCTCAGCTGAGTCTCCAAGCCAAGTCCTCCAGCACTCTCTGTGTAAAACCAGTGCTTTGTATCCCTGCCACAAGCAGCTGACATGTGCACTCTTGGAGATTTGATTTTCACAAACACACATACACCTGGGAAAGGCTTGCACAGATTTGCCCCCTTCTGCCCAGACTATAAAGTACTTACACTGCCACCAGACACTCCAAAGCCAGCTACTCTAAGGCTCTTACAAGAGTACCCAATTATACTGAGTGAAATTAGTATTAATACGAATGATAGTGTTTGACTAATGCAGGAAGGCTTTCAGGAGTGGCCACAGAGTCACCAAATAGATATAAGTACTCTTAAATGTTAAAACATTCTCTAAAGAACCAGCCACAATGAAAAGCTTAAATAGTTTTAATAACAAATAATAAAAGAACATGAAAGTATGGAATATCTATTTACAATAAACACCGGAGTTTCAATCACAGGAAATATTAAAATAACACAGATGAATAGATTCACACAGATACAAAAAAAGAGTACTTAACTAATCTCACTATATTTTCCTGACTGCTCTAAAGAATTACTATTTCCTGGTCACTTACTAGAGCAAGGCAAGATGAAGTAGGTGGGTGGTCTTCCTTCTTTGTCAGGTTCCAAAAACAGACTGCTCTGAGACTTCAGTCTCATCTAGTATTAAAACATAATTTTTTCCCTGAATTACATAATGACATCACACACATCTGGTCAACAAAACAAAAACAGCGTGGAACAAAACAGCAATGAAACAAAATAATTCCACAGGACAAACCACAGCAGTCATTCTAAGATTAGAAGGACTCTCATTGTTTGTCCTTTGGATCTTGTTAAAACCATAAAACACTTTCACACTTCCTACAGGAGCTAATAAACCATTATCTGGCACAGACAGTACATCTCTGGTTGCAATCAGAACTGTAGGATACAATCTTTATGGCCTAAATTAAGTAATTTAATTTCACACTATTTTTCAAAGTTAGCTGGAGCTGAGCTTAACCTCTTGTCCTCCAGTATCCTCTGTTAAAATATTAATTTCAAATCCATCAAACATACCTGCATCACAGTAAGGCAACCAGGACTACCACCAGTGCTGCTAAGGCCACATATCTCAGAAAGAATCAAGAAGTACTATTTCCATCCCCTAAATATTTCTATAATGTGAATATTATTGATTAGATTGATATTACCAATACAAGCTAATAACTCCAGTAGGTAGTCTATAGCCTAGAGAGGTTGCACCTGTTCGGTCCTCATTATGACACCAGTCTTAACAGTAAGGCATTTTCAAATCTTTAGATAATTCTCAGTTAAGGGAAAAAAGTGACATAAATAGTGTTTAAAGACTTTTATTCATAGGATTAGCACTTCTGTCAAAGGTTTTATCAGATCCAAACATATTTAAAAAACGGTGTTCTTATACATAGGTTTTTGTGGATGAAGGAAGAAGAAATGCTTCAAATTAAAGAGATGCCAATAAGGCGTGGAACTACTTAAGCTAAAAAAGTGATAGGGGTAGTTTTATTCTTCACTTGCATGTAACATAGTGGTAATAAACAAGCAGGTAAAGCCACATCTTAAGGTGGAGGATACAATGCAAATTGTAACGTGTCAGGTGGTGATAAGAGCCACATTAATTGGTCTCTTTAAATGTTGATACAATTCTCATGTTTCCAAAAAGTGCCAATAAAAACAATCCCTTTCCACATATGCTATTATCCAGTTGAATCAATAAAATTTTAAACGGTAATGACAAAAATATAAATATGTTTCTTTTAATTTGGTTAGAGAAGAATGATTTAAAATTTTCTACTCTTTATTTCCAACCCTGCCAGGTCCACTTTTACAGGGATAGTCTTAAAATTAGTTAATGCAAGATGATACTGCAACCTTGAAGAAGAAAAAAAGAACGCACAAATAAATAAATAAATAAATAAAATGGAATGACCATGAAACAAGACGTAAAGAAAGACAAAAAGGAATAATTTTCAATGAGAAAAAATTAAGGATAAAAAGCTCTGAAAACTGATTACGATCTCAACAACTAAAAGGATTCTTTAAATAACAACAGAAATGACAGCCATTGCCCTGATAACTATGTGCACATAACCAAAAAACCGCAAGCAAGCAAGCAAAAAAATCTCCACCAGTTTATTATACATCACATAAGCACTTTCACTAACTCAAATAAGTCAGCTTCTTCAGACAAGTACAAAATCACAAATGCCCAGTTTAAAAAGGTTAGAAAAAATGCTAATCCAATGAGCTAGCAGCCCAAAAACATGATGTCATGCGACAAATTGTATTTTAAAGTAACATACCATACATTAGATTAAGCCATGTAAATAAGAATTTAAAACACATATGTCTATAGTAAATAAACAGTTAATGCAGACATAATTAATAAACTGTTACATATAAAATAACATTGCCTAAAATAAGCATACAATTTCTTAAAAGACAATGTGCATATGGGTATATACACATGCATATGTGTTGTCTATATACATAAACACATGTAAATAAATAAAGAATATGTGCATCCTAAAAATCTTCTAAACATAAATAAAATAATATTTTCCAATTTTTAAAAAGGATTGACTATCAAGCACAACCAGAAACAAAAGAATGTGTTTATGTGCACTTTATGTACTAAATATGTCTAAATGAATACCTAAATAAATTAATAACATATTAGTGCAAAGATATATTATTAACTAGTTTTAGTCTACCTCATCAGGGCTTTCAATTTTAAGAAGCTTTTGATAGATAAAGCTTCGTTCAGACCTGGAAAGGTATATGCAGCTGTTGCAATCTGCCATTCTAGCTCAGCCTCTTCCAATTTAAGTTCCCAAGTCCCCCCTCTCCAATTGTATTCCACTAGTTGTAAAATAACAAATGAAAAGTTATGGTCTGGAAAGATGAGAGTATGTTTGGCTAGGGCGTTGGTACTAATTTTGTTGTTAATACTGTACACATGCTCATAGATCCTCTGTTTTAATTTTCTCTTGGTTTTCCTGATATAAAATCCCTCACACCCATCACAGATAGCTCCATAGACCTCTTCCTGGGAATCACAGTTGTATCTGACACGCATAAAATACTCCTTGTCCCTGATTTTTACCTTGTTGACTACTTTTATGAACTTACATTGGTGACATCTCCCACATCTAGTCATGCCTGTATTTGGTTTAAGGGTTCTTTTTGGCCTTTCAACTAAACTTTTCAAATTCCACCCCCTTCTAAAAGTTAGCTGAGGTATTGGGCCCAAAGGACATCTAAGATGGGGATCTTCAGAAATGAAGACCCAATTCTTGCTGACAATCTCTCTTATGGTTCGAGAATCTAGTGAGTAAGTTGTCAAGAATCTAATAGATTGGTTCAAGACCTGAACACTAGTTGAAGTCGAGGCCTCTATATTCTGTGTGGGACAGACTACACTGTTGTGGCCATGGTGTAGTAAAGGGGTAAAATGACCCTATATCCTTTTTCAAATGACTTAATCAAAAATTGTTCCTACAAAGGCTGTTGGATAACCTCTCCTTAGAAACATAGACCTTAACAGTTCACACTCTACTATGAAGTCATCAAAGTCTGAAACCATTCTGGCGGCCCTTACTGCTTGACCCTTCACAACTGCTTTTTTTGGTGTAAGGGGTGGCAGGTAGAAAAATGCAAAAGAGCATTAGAATATGTTGGCTTACGGAAAATAGTAGCTTTAAGTCTATGATTGTTAAGGTCCTTAGTCAAGTGAATGTCTAAAAAGTCAATGTGATCAATACCTATTTGAAATGTGAAATCTAGAAAATGGGTATAGGATTTAATTTCACTGATGAATGCATCAATCAAGGTAACTTCACCTTTCCACAAAAAGAACAAGTCGTCCTGCTATCTGGTGTGCCAGACTACATGGTGTTCAAAGGTAGAAGAATTAAACAAAAAGGACCTTTCCCAGTAAGCCATTGCACTGTTAACAAAACTGATACCACACGCAGCTCCCATAGCCACCCCGCTCTTCTGTAAATATAATTCATTATTAAAGAAGAGAAAGTTGTTAAATAAAACAATCTCAAGGAGTGTCTCAATAACCTGCACCTCTTGGTTATCTATCCCTTTCATGTACAGAAATTCCCTGACCCATTCAATGCCAAGTTGTTGAGGAATGACTGTGTATAAGTCCTTGATGTCTACTGTGAGGAGCACTCAGTTGTCATTATATTCCAAGTTGTTAATGGACTCAAGGAAATGCCATGAATCGTGGCATATTTGTTGTTCTAATCTTAGCACTGGTTTCAGTTTGGAGTCAATATACTTTGCACATGCATACCAAATGGAACCCCGACCGTCTACAATTGGTCTGAACGGTGGGTCAGCCAGATTTTTGTGTATTTTTGGGGTTCCAAAAAAGGTTGGAATAACTGAAGCTGGCATGGTTAAATATTGATATGTATAACATGACTATGTTTGCAGGATGCACATGATCCTGGATAGTGTAGCATAAGAAAAAGTCAGCCGTAACCAGGTTAATGGAGCTTATAGGGTTATCAATACTACTCTCTCAGACTTGTTCTTGGAAGGGAGTATAGACATTGATACATATCAATATTTAACCATGCCAGCTCCAGTTATTCCAACCTTTTTTGGAACCCCAAAAATACACAAAAATCTGTCTGACCCACCGTTCAGACCAATTGTAGATGGTTGGGGTTCCATTTGGTATGCATGTACAAAGTATATTGACTCCAAACTGAAACCAGTGCTAAGATTAGAACAACAAATATGCCATGTTTCATGGCATTTCCTTGAGTCCATTAACAACTTGGAATATAATGACAACTTAGTGCTCCTCACAGTAGACATCAAGGACTTAAACACAGTCATTCCTCAACAACTTGGCAATGAATGGGTCAGGGAATTTCTGTACATGAAAGGGATAGATAACCAAGAGGTGCAGGTTATTGAGACACTCCTTGAGATTGTTTTATTTAACAACTTTCTCTTCTTTAATAATGAATTATATTTACAGAAGAGCGGGGTGGCTATGGGAGCTGCGTGTGGTATCAGTTTTGTTAACAGTGCAATGGCTTACTGGGAAAGGTCCTTTTTGTTTAATTCTTCTACCTTTGAACACCATGTAGTCTGGCACACCAGATAGCAGGACGACTTGTTCTTTTTGTGGAAAGGTGAAGTTACCTTGATTGATGCATTCATCAGTAAAATTACATCCTAGACCCATTGTCTAGATTTCACATTTCAAATAGGTATTGATCACATTGACTTTTTAGACATTCACTTGACTAAGGACCTTAACAATCATAGATTTAAAGCTACTATTTTCCATAAACCAACATATTCTAATGCTCTTTTGCATTTTTCTACCTGCCACCCTTCACACCAAAAAAAAAGCAGTTGTGAAGGGTCAAGCAGTAAGGGCCGCCAGAATGGTTTCCGATTTTGAAGACTTCATAGTAGAGTGTGAACTGTTAAGGTCTATGTTTCTAAGGAGAGGTTATCCAACAGCCTTAGTAGGAACAATTTTTGATGAAGTCATTCGAAAAAGGATATCGAGTCATTTTACGTCTTTACTACCCCATGGCCACAACACTGTAGTCTCTCCCACACAGAATGTAGAGGCCTCGACTTCAACTAGTGTTCAGGTCTTGAACCAGCTTATTAGATTCTTGACAACTTACTCACTAGATTCTCGAACCATAAGAGAGATTGTCAACAAGAATTGGGTCTTCATTTCTGAAGATCCCCATCTTAGATGTCCTTTGGGCACAATACCTCAGCTAACTTTTAGAAGGGGGTGGAATTTGAAAATTTTAGTTGAAAGGCCAAAAGGAACTCTTAAACCAAATACAGGCATGGCTAGATGTGGGAGATGTCACCAATGTAAGTTCATAAAAGTAGCCAACAAGGTAAACATCAGGGACAAGGAGCATTTTATGTGTGGCAGATACAACTGGGATTCCCAGGGAGTGGTCTGTGGAGATATCTGTGATGGGTGTGAGGGATTTTATATCTGGAAAACCGAGAGAAAATTAAAACAGAGGATCTATGAGCATGTGTACAGTATTAACAACAAAATTATTACCAACACCCTAGCCAAACATACTCTCATCTTTCCAGGCCATAACTTTTCGTTTGTTATTTTACAACTAGTGGAACACAACCGGAGAGGGGGGCCTTGGGAACTTAAATTGGAAGAGGCTGAGCTAGAATGGCAGAGTGCAGCAGCTGCATATACCTTCCCAGGTCTGACCGAAGCTTTATCTATCAAAAACCTGTTAAAATTGAAAGCCTTGAAGAGGTAGACTTATACTAGCTAACACTAGTTAGTAACATATCTTTGCACTAATATGTTATTAATTTATTTAGGTATTCATTTAGACATATTTAGTACATAAAATGCACAAAAACACATTCTTTTGTTTCTGATTGTGCTTGATAGTCAATCCTTTTTAAAAATAGGAAAATATTATTTTATTTATGTTTAGAAGATTTTTAGGATGCACATATTCTTTATTTATTTACATGTATTTATGTATATAGACAACACATCTGCATGTGTATAGACCCATAATTGTCTTTTAAGAAATTGTATGTTTATTTTAGGCAATGTTATTTTATATCTAACAGTTTATTAATTATGTCTGTATTAACTGTTTATTTACTATAGACGTATGTATTTTAAATTCTTATTTACATGGCTTAATCTAATGTATGGTATGTTGCTTTAAAATGCATTTGTCGCATGACATCACATTTTTGGGCTGCTAGCACATTGGCTTAGCATTTTTTGTAACCTTTTTAAATTGGGCATTTGTGAGTTTATACTTGTCTGAAGAAGCTGACTTATTTGAGTTAGTGAAAGTGCTTACGTTACGTATAATAAACTGGTGGAGATTTTTCTGCTTGCTTGCTTGCATTTTTTTGGTGTCTCGTTTTGCTAGTTTGCTGATTTGTGTCATGCACATGGTGAGCGGGTTGAATTCATCTCAGCCTTTATACTCCCAGGATATTGGAGTAAGCAACACACTGGACAATACTTTGGAAGCGATTGCTGGAGGTGATCTTATCCTCCTTGTACAGGAGTTACTGAAAAAGGTTGATTTCCTGACACAACGGATTTACAACACACCGTCGGCTCCGAAGGACAACGGAGCCCTTGTTTCTTTACCTTCTATTCAGCATGCCGAGCCGTCTGCATTGGCTTCCAATGTAATACATTGTGGTCAGCAGCCTGTACATGCTTCAATGCTTTCAGAAAGGACCGGGAATCTGCCTACAACATCTTTGAGCCAAGGCAATACTATGGGCAACCCGGGCCTTCCTAGAGACACAGCAGTAGTGCCTCAGACTTCAGCTAACTCCCACAGGTGAGTGACATCCCTGCCATGAATTCCTTTTCAAGGAATGTTACATTTTTTTTATTTTAATGCAACAATAGAATCTGCTGCTTTAAATGACAGCATACACAGTGACAACACCTCTATTGTGAACTACCTAAATGATTTTGATCACAAATTATTTAAGTACAGGAAACTTCAGTTGGAAGTTTCCTATCTAGAAGAGTGCATCCTTAAAAAAGTTATTCCTAAAGGTCTGCGCCAATGGCGCTACCCAGCAGGGCTTGTTCATAGCTCCTCTTTTCACCAGGAACTCTTAGCCCTTTTTGATAAACAGGGCATAGAATTTCTTGGTATTCTTATTAACAACTACAAATCCCAAATTGTATCACTTAGAAGCGACCTGGACAACCTGGAACGTGCAATTACAAACGCTGATGATTACGACAGGTACAGGTTTGAATATGCATGGACTTTTAGCAGTATTGATGCTAGTTTGGGTAAATACATCAAAGTTAAAAAGAAAAAATTGTTGAGAGATGTCAATGATTATTCTAAAGGATGTGCATACCCACCCCCACCCCCGTTGGGACCTCAACTTTGAACAACTATAGTGATGGTCAGTCTAGTCAAACGGTCTACAATGACAATGATAGCAACTTGACAAATAACCATCCTGTAGATCCTGCTCAACCCATCCGTCATAGTGAATGTATTAAAAACAACCAGCAATGACAGGTACCCAACACCAGCCACCAGGACCAGATCCACCCTTGAATGCCAACCACCAGCAGGATTTTTGGGAACCCAATGGGCCACAAACACCCCACTCGAACAGACAAATGAACAACAGGAGACAACTCCAGAACAGGAAATGATACAATCGGAGGAGGAGATGAGGTTTCACCCCCCAACATCCTTGTCAGCTCTGAAGGGGATTTCAAAATTTATAACTTTAGTTCTCTTCACATTGAAAAAGCTATGGTAGACCTTTTCTCGAAATGACTAACTTTCGTGCCTGACAGGAGGGCCAACATTATCAAGCTGATCATGGACCTAAAAGTGTTTGTTCGTAAATTAAATTTACATTTGCTTATGGGGGTTAATTCATCATTAACTCAAGGTCCAAGGGTTTCCAGTTTATTTAATCCTCCTTTACACAATACTCTAACACATTTTGAGAAATCTTGTGAAATTGATTTCAGGAGAATGTTTATAAGTAACTATTATAACACTAACACTCACAAAAACATTTCTCCTGATGAAATTGATTTCATTAATCTACTGAACATCTGTCAAGTACGTGTAATGCAACCTGAAAAAGGTGGTGGATTGGTATTTATGGACCAACATGACTATGTTTGCAGGATGCACATGATCCTGGAAAGTGTAGCATATGAAAAAGTCAGCCGTAACCAGGTTAATGGAGCTTATAGTGTTATCAATACTACTCTCTCAGACTTGTTCTTGGAAGGGAGTATAGACATTGATACATATCAGTATTTAACCATGCCAGCTTCAGTTATTCCAACCTTTTTTGGAACCCCAAAAATACACAAAAATATGGCTGACCCACCGTTCAGACCAATTGTAGATGGCTGGGGTTCCATTTGGTATGCATGTGAAAAGTATATTGACTCCAAACTGAAACCAGTGCTAAGATTAGAACAACAAACATGCCATGATTCATGGCATTTCCTTGAGTCCATTAACAACTTGGAATATAATGACAACTTAGTGCTCCTCACAGTAGACATCAAGGACTTATACACAGTCATTCCTCAACAACTTGGCAATGAATGGGTCAGGGAATTTCTGTACATGAAAGGAATAGATAACCAAGAGGTGCAGGTTATTGAGACACTCCTTGAGATTGTTTTATTTAACAACTTTCTCTTCTTTAATAATGAATTATATTTACAGAAGAGCGGAGTGGCTATGGGAGCTGCATGTGGTAGCAGTTTTGCTAACAGTGTAATGGCTTACTGGGAAAGGTCCTTTTTGTTTAATTCTTCTACCTTTGAACACCATGTAGTCTGGCACACCAGATAGCAGGACGACTTGTTCTTTTTGTGGAAAGGTGAAGTTACCTTGATTGATGCATTCATCAGTAAAATTACATCCTAGACCCATTGTCTAGATTTCACATTTCAAATAGGTATTGATCACATTGACTTTTTAGACATTCACTTGACTAAGGACCTTAACAATCATAGATTTAAAGCTACTATTTTCCGTAAACCAACATATTCTAATGCTCTTTTGCATTTTTCTACCTGCCACCCTTTACACCAAAAAGAGCAGTTGTGAAGGGTCAAGCAGTAAGGGCCGCCAGAATGGTTTCCGATTTTGAAGACTTCATAGTAGAGTGTGAACTGTTAAGGTCTATGTTTCTAAGAAGAGGTTATCCAACAGCCTTTGTAGGAACAATTTTTGATGAAGTCATTCGAAAAAGGATATCGGGTCATTTTACCCCTTTACTACACCATGGCCACAACACTGTAGTCTCTCCCACACAGAATGTAGAGGCCTCGACTTCAACTAGTGTTCAGGTCTTGAACCAACCTATTAGATTCTTGACAACTTACTCACTAGATTCTCGAACCATAAGAGAGATTGTCAACAAGAATTGGGTCTTCATTTCTGAAGATCCCCATCTTAGATGTCCTTTGGGCCCAATACCTCAGCTAACATTTAAAAGGGGTGGAATTTGAAAAGTTTAGTTGAAAGGCTAAAAAGAACCCTTAAACCAAATATAGGCATGACTAGATGTGGGAGAGGTCACCAATGTAAGTTCATAAAAGTAGCCAACAAGGTAAAAATCAGGGACAAGGAGTATTATATGCGTGACAGATACAACTGTGATTCCCAGGGAGTGGTCTATGGAGCTATCTGTGATGGGTGTGAAGGATTTTATATCGGAAAAACCGAGAGAAAATTAAAACAGAAGCTCTATAAGCATGTGTACAGTATTAACAACAAAATTAGTACCAACGCCCTAGCCAAACATACTCTCATCTTTCCAGGCCATAACTTTTCGTTTGTTATTTTACAACTAGTGGAACACAACCAGAGAAGGGGGCCTTGGGAACTTAAATTGGAAGAGGCTGAGCTAGAATGGCAGATTGCAACAGCTGCATATACCTTCCCAGGTCTGAATGAAGCTTTATCTATCTAAGGCTTCTTAAAACTGAAAGCCCTGAAGAGGTAGACTTATACTAGCTAACACTAGTTAGTAATATATCTTTGCACTAATATGTTATTCATTTATTTAGGTATTCATTTTGACATATTTAGTACATAAAGTGCACATAAACACATTCTTTTGTTTCCGGTTGTGCTTGATAGTCAATCCTTTTAGAAAATAGGAAAATATTATTTTATTTATGTTTAGAAGATTTTTAGGATGCACATAATCTTTATTTATTTACATGTGTTTATGTATGTAGACAACATATATGCATGTGTATATACCCATATGCACATTGTCTTTTAAGAAATTGTATGTTTATTTTAAGTTATGTTATTTTATATGTAACAGTTTATTAATTATGTCTGCATTAACTGTTTATTTACTATAGACATATGTGTTTTAAATTCTTATTTACATGGCTTAATCTAATGTATGGTATGTTGCTTTAAAATGCATTTGTCGCATGACATCATGTTTTTGGGCTGCTAGCTCATTAGCTTAGCATTTTTTGTAACCTTTTTAAACTGGGCATTTGTGATTTTGTACTTGTCTGAAGATGCTGACTTATTTGAGTTAGTGAAAGCGCTTACGTTACGTATAATAAACTGGTGGAGATTTTTCTGCTTGCTTGCTTGCTGTTTTTTGGTTTCTAGTTGAACTATGTGCACATAGACAGCAACAAAAGCATACCCCAGGTTACCCATAAACAAAAACAGAAAACACAAAACCTTGATTTTAAAATAGACTACAACTGGACAAGGTCACAAGATAGAGCATAAGGTGAACTGAAGAGGACCCACTTGGTGATGCACAGAAATTCACACTGGAGCAGGATTTTCATAAGGACTGGTCTCCAAGCAGATGAAAATCAGAACTCTACCTCCAATTTTGGCAAGACCCACAAGAATCAAGGGTCTCCAAGATATTATTGGAATGCAACACACACAACTACCATCAGAAAGTTATTCCCCACAAGTACAGAATGAATCCCAAGTAAAAGGGATTACTGGCAACCTCCCCACCCCACCCCCTCAGGGGAATACAAATCGATAGAGGAAGAGGGACCTGAAGAGTTTAGAGAACTAAGACATAAGGTGGGCCTATTCAAACTCTAGACTAAAGTCTGGAACCACTCATCAAAGCCTCTCACAAAACTAGAGGAAATGGTATGTGAAAGAGGGATAACGTTCATCTCCCTAGGATCGGAGCAAACATGTAAGCACCATTATAGATCTGAAACTGTTAGTCCATGAATTGAATATGAAAATCTTCTTGAATGAAAATGAGGAAAGAAACAACAGTGATAACAATGGAGCACACTCCTGATATAACTTGGGCAGAAAGTGAAAGAAGTCAAGCGATTTTTGCCCTCCAGTACATCTGACTTGAAGTGCATTTGAACCAAGTATGCCAAAAAGTTTTCATCCTCAGAAATTATACATACCAACAGAATAAACTGGCCTTTCACTATTCCCTTGTTTTGAAATTCGGGATGGCAACTCACATAGTGTAACATACTATTAGAGTATGTGACTTCTCTGTAGATGTTACTAGTAATTCTCTGATGGGCAATTTAATGATATGTACATCCAAATAACTAATATTTGAGGGATTACAGGTAAATGTAAACTTAAAAAAAACTCGAAGTGCTGCTCAAATACTGATTAGAAGTATCTAAATTATTTTATCTTGCATCCCATGCAATAAAGATATCATCAAGGTAATGGACATAAAATGACCAAGGGGCTGGCTGAAATTTGTGGAAAATATGTTCTCTTTCCCATTGTAACATAACAATATTAGAAAAAATTGTGGTGCATAATGCACCCATCACCACCCCCTTTTTTGTAAATAGTATTGCCCATCTAAAAACACAAAATTACGTGTCAAAACTATTTCCATTAAAGGGTATAAGGTGTTAATCTCATAATCTTTCAAAATTTGTAGAAAAGATACTAAAAAGTCATGAAAAGCCTGTAAACCTTCTGGGTGGGGTATAACACTGAAGAGGTTAACCACATCCACAGTGAGGAAAATCATGGATTCAGAAAACTTTACTTTTTTAAGCTTATACAGGTAGTCCCAGGAATCTTGACAGAGATGGTCAAAACCTTTAAACATTTTTTTTAATTTAATGTCAAGATACTTAGCCAGAGTATGTGTCTTTAATTTACCAGTGTCCACAATGGACCTCATTGGGGATCCATGAGGTCCTTGTGGTCCTTTGGAATGCCCAAAAGAGAAGGTATTGTTGGATACTTGGCACTTAAAAAATAAAATTCATCCACATTAATTTGTCCGTGAGAAACCATATCCTGCAGTAAATACTCAATCTGCTGATAAGTACCATTCACATAATTCAGTGAGACCTCTTCATAAAAATCACTATCCAAAACATGTTGACTCGTACATTTTAAGTAATCAGTTCTAGTCATGATAACAACCCCTCCCCTTTTATCAGGCTTCATAACCTGAATATTCTTATCTCTACTTAACCTTTTCAGTAGTGACCACTCGTTAAGAGAAAGATTACTGTCACCACAATTTGCTTTTAACTGTAGTAACTTTCTAAAATCAAGCATACGCATTTTTTCAAATAATAACAAACATGGTACGGGGGGGTTGAATAAACTTTTGCAAGTCAAGTTGTTAAATTCAAATTGGCTATCTTTGTAAGAAAAGAAAATTAAATTCAGCTTCCTTAAATAAATTTTAAGGTCTATACACAATTCATCTATAGAGGACCTAAGGGTAGGCACAAATGTAAATCCTTTACTCAACAAGTTATCAGTCTCGGTGCCAAATAATTTGGTAGAATAATTATAAAGAAAAAAATCACCTTGGGAGTTAGCAATCATAACAGGTCCAGGATTTTCATCAATTAAATCCGAATCGCTAAACAGAATTAAAGAAGTATCTAGTATCTCTTCTTTCCCCAACTGTGTCACTGGTTCTTATGGAAACTCATCTGTCCATTCCTATAATGTCTCTGTTCCTCTGATTGCAAATTCACTCGGAACATCTTGGGGCTGTAACATCTAAAGGGGGGTGACATTCGTCCTGGTGAATGTCACCCTTTGAAACTTGATTGGTATACACTTGTTCACCTTGGTCAACCATAATGGAACCCTTAGGTAAAGGATAGGCAGTCTTTTTTTGATATTCTGTTTGATCACAAAGGAGTTTTTTTTTCCTTATGAGCCTTGATGTCATTGTAATTTTGTCAAGATTAGTAAAAATGGTAAAACAGGCATTCCGATGCTGGTGAAATAAAATATCTTTAGAAATATTAGTGTCCAGTACTGTAGCACTCTGTATGTCTATCTTTCACTCTCTGGTTGTGCTTAATAAGCACTTCCATTAGTTCAAAACCCTGACGATCAAACAACTTAAGTTATTCCTTATGCAAGTCTGTATATAGCTGAAGCCCATTAGGGAATTTCCAGTTTCTTAATCCCTTGGGAATTATTTTCAGTCTTAGACATTCTTTGAAATACTAATTTTCTAACTGTAGTCTACATCACTTAGAAAGTTTATGCTCTAATTTCATAATAGACTGACAGTCCCCATCTCATGAATAGCAGGGTCACAAAAAGAAAAAGGTTTATTAAGCCAAGCTGTTAAATTAGTGCCTTGTGCATTAGTATCAATCGTCTGTGAACCAAGGGAAGCTTGTTGAGAGATCTCATTATTAAAACAGGTAGCTAATCGGGGATTACCTTGTCCTGCTGGGATACAGGAAGAAAGAGATGCATTGCCGGCTGTATTCAAACTGTCCAAAGTAGGCTTAATTTGTTGTGAAAGTTGTTGAATAAGTTGAGTCAATAACCCTAAGTTCTGCATCAATTCATCTTATGTACCAGTAAATCGGCCCCTTTGCCAGTATCAGGTTCCAAGGATGACATAAAGAGAAACAAACTAAGAACCAGAAACCGTACTACAAGTCTAGACCAAGAAACCAGCCGGTGGAGACTGAACACCAATAATTAATTTATTAGAAAATTGAGCGCTTTCATTGATTATAACATAAAACTTCTTCAGAATTAAAAAATATAAGCACAACTCCATTTAAATAACCCTCTTACTATTCACATTAGGTAAAAAAAGACTCTGCTGGCTGTCTTTTTGGTCTAGACTTGTACAGTTTCTGGTTCTTAGTTTGTTTCTTGTTGCAGGACAATACTTGATTGCTGAACACTTGTCCATTTACAGTGAAGTCTAAATAAAACCCCTTGTCGCTAACAATAAATCATTTGCGCTTCACACACTAGATTTTCTCAAGAAAATCATGATCATCCAGATCACCCCTATACTTTTCTTGTTACAGTCATTTTATACAATACCCTAAAATGAGTACTGTATTCAGGCAATAAAGGAGCCTCCAATAATGACACTGGTGAACTTCCAGAACTAGACTCCACCATATCTTGATAGACAACAATTTATTCAAATTCAGCATCAGTTTCTGCAGACAAGCCAGAAGCATTGCTATGGGGGCAGCCATGGCCCCTAATTTAGCCAATGTGGTCCTAACAAAATGGGAGGCTGAGGCTATTTATCAATCAGAATTCTACCAATGAATTGTTTATATTTAATTGATGACATTTTCATTATTTAGAATGGAAGTGAGGAACAGCTCACTGAATTTTATTCTTTTATCAGCAATTCAGCTAGTTTCTGGAGGATCACAACAAATCATAATAAGGTAAGTTTTGGCTTTTTAGGTACTATCATTTTTTTTTTTTGCTAAAGTCTGATACACTGCATAATGATTTATATTATAAACCAATTCAAGTGATTTGAGTCTTCATGCATCTAGTATGCATCCCTAAATTACCAAGAGAAATGTTACAAACTCTTAGGGCATGCAATTGGCCAAAGTTTTTAAAGAAATTGAACAGTTTAGCAAGACCTTGAACAATTTACTGAAAGACTTCCTTGTAAGAGGCTATCTAAAAAAGATATTATATAATATCCTTAACCCAAATGGAAACCTAAAAATAATTGAAGACTCAACCATCACTGAACCCATATGAAGGTTAAACAGAAAATTTGTTAACCTGTATGCAGAACCCCAATGAATCAAAAGGAGTATGACAATTGCCTTCACAAAAGACCAAAACAGATCAGAAAAATCAATAAATAGTTTATATATACGCTGGTTTGTGCTTTTGCCGTACTGTGACTGTTTCTTATTTAAGATCAGAAAAATCATCATGAAAAATGGAGTCATTATAGATAACAATAAGCCCATAGCATAAATAGTGGAACCCATCCCTAGCTTTCTTTTCAAAACAAGTAATATTCGTGATTTCTTCAAAGGTAAGAGAAAGAGTGACTCATCAGAAAACCTTGGGACATTCATGTACAGGCCCTCCTCAAACTGCAAATTCTGCAGCCTGATGAGTTGTTCAAAGTACTTTACCTACAGTACACCAGCACTCGCAAAATAAAAACTATAGCTCTGTTAAAAAGGTCTCCAACAGTGAATGGGGTAGTGTACAGAGGCCAGTGCACCAGATGTAGATGTTTTATGTAGGGAAAACCATCAACAAACTTAAAGCACAAGTAGCACACCACACCTCTGACACCAAACTGAAAATAAATATAAATCCTTTAGTTGAGCAGTGTAGACCCCAAAAACCATTCCACTTTTATTTTCCACATCCTAGATTCAGTTGACTTTGTGCCAATTGAAGGACACAGAAATGCACTACTGGAAAAAAAGTAAAGTAGAGTGACAACTTTGCCTCAAAGCATACAACCTGCCAGGACTAGACACCAACTACTCTATCAACAGTGGGCTACTCTAAATTAAACATAAACTGTACTACTAAAGACCTTTCAGATCCTGAAGCACAGGACAAGCTACAACACTGTAGCAACAATGCCCTATTCTTCACCTAGACTTTGATTTAAGTCTGGTTTCAGATCTACAACCCCTTACAACTCTGCCATCATGATTTATTGGGAATTTAACTACGAAAGTTCATTATAAGGCTAGATGTAAACAAATATTTTAATCAGATTTTTCAAATAGTATGCACTTTTTCTATAGCTGTTTTTGAGCATTTTTATTTTATTTGCATCTCAGTGCATTTGTTTTTCTAAGTCTCCTTTGAACAAGTTTAGCTTCTAAATTTTTTTAGACTACTATTAGCGATAGATTTGCCTAACTTTCTGCATGTTTGGTTCTCAATTCCTACTTGACTGGCTGTTCACTTGTGGCTCCAAACACATTGCCTTATGGACTTGCACCAGTTCTTTTGCTTCCAAATTGGATCTCTGTTGAAAAAGATTTATACTCGATTACAAAACCCTGCTTATTGATTAACCAATCTACAATTATAAGGCAATGTTTTTTAATTCATCATCAGCATTATTTGACTTTGTAGGTAATTGTCTAGTCAATGACTTACTCAGACATCTTTATTGCAAAATCCTTATACTGGATAGATGTTTTCATGCCAAAATTTGATGGAACAGTTTTTTTTTAATTTTTGAAAATGGCATCTGCTAACAGCAACATAGTACAAACCAATCGGCCCAATCCATCTCTCCCTCATACAGCATAAGTGGTGAAAAGCTGTGTGCATTTCCCCTCATACATTCCATTATACTAACCAGCATGAGCAACAGTTTCAAGATTACTCATTTTGATTCTGCAGGTTTCAGGTGAGCATAATTCCTTGGACATTCAAGTGGACCCTCTGGATTTTATACTCTGCCATAACCATCATATTCACAATGGAATCATCCTTGATCCTTACTCGGTTGTTTATCTGTTTATCATTTACATTTTATATGGATTTATTTATTTTCACCTGATGCGTTTTTCATTTTGGAAAGGATTTTTTTTTTCAGAAAAGTGCCACATTGGGTTGATTCATGAAGACTCAGTGCCTGGACTTCAGGTTTCTGAGCTTCCAAATCACAGCCCAGAAGATTTATAACCTTGTAATAGCAAGATTCAGTATCAGGTTTATACAAGTTGCACAACTATTTATTGAAACTAGTGATACCAATCTAACTTTTGAACTGATTAGACATATATAGCCTCATAAAAGCAGGAGTTTGAATTTTGCACTGTGGTACATGAAGTATTCATTGAGATTTTCTTAAACATGTTGCAATAACTGATTTTAAAGAGTAACCCTGTAAAAGTGGGCCTGACAGTGTTGGAAAAATTCCCTGGCCAAATTTCCCTAGTAATACAAATACTACCTTGGCTCTCCCGGAAAACAGGCTACTAGCCTAGAGAGACTAACCTGGTCAGCAAAGGATAAATAAAAAGAAAATAAAGAAAAAAAATAAAATAGTTCTTCTCTATCTATGTTAAAAGCGCATATTTTTATTTTTTGCCATTACCATTTAACATTTGATTGAATCAATTGTATAACTGCAAACAAGGAAAGGAATAATTTTAATGGTATTTTTTTTTGAAACCCGAGAGCTAAGGACCATTTAAATAGATCACTTAATGTGGCTCTTACTACGGATAAGAATATTGTAAGAGATGGGAAGAGTATTCTTAGCATCCAATCAGTACTCAGTCACCACCTGACATATTACATTTTGCATGGTGACCTCCACCTTAAGGCATGGCTTGCCGGTTTGTTTTTCACCACTATGTTACATGGAAAAGACTGATACAATTGCACATATTGATTTTTAATGTAAGAAGTTCTAGGCCTGATTGATCTTTCTTTATTTTAAAGCACTTCTGCCTTCCTCATCAACAAAACCTGTATATAAGAACTTTTTTTTAAATATGTTTTGCTCTGATAAAGTCTTTGATAAAATCCTACAAAATTTTTTTTACATTTTTAAATGCTATTTTAGTTGTATTTTCCCCCTTAACCAGTGGTTATCTAAACATTTGAAAATGTCTTCCTACTAACAGTTGTGTCAGAATGAGGCTCTATCGGGTATATCTTTAGGCTGAGGACTACCCAGTGGAGTTATTAGTTTGTATAGGTGCTGTCGTTCTGATTAATTGCATTTATGTTGCATTTATCCTGGTCCACTCCTCTCCACCATCAATGTGGTCCAGGGTAGATTAAATCCTTCTGTAAGGAAGGTATTAACTGGAGATATTACCAAATAACAAATTCAGTCCACTATACACACACACACACACACACACACACACACACACACACACACACATGCACACTACACTTGAAAGCCCTCATTTTGGCAAAGACTATAGACTTTTTCTTTTCTCAACCATCAAAGACATAGCCAACAATTTTCCTTCCCATCCCTCATCATCAAATAGACCTAGTGCAGATACACCCACTCAACTACATCCATTAGAAGCTGGCTGCCCAACATTCCACTTCAAAGAAATTACTATAAAAGCAACAAAAATGTATCAAATTGCATAAACACCAAATCTCAATCTAAGTTTAGCAAGCTTTGCCCAGTTTTCCTTAAGATGGCATATTCGTCAATTTCAAAACCACTGGCATATGCAGTCAATCTTTCCTTATCCTCCAGCATATTCCCACCTTCATTTAAACACTATACCATTATCGCACTTTCTAAAGTTCTCTCTCCATGTGACACCAAGAACTTTAGACCTATTTCCAACACATGTGTACTTGCAAAAATGTTCAAAAAATTAGTTTACAAACAACTCTTTGGATACACGAATAGGTATGGCCTGCTATGCGATGAACAACATGGCTTCCACAACTCCTTGAGCACTGTAACTGCTTTACTCAGAGCTACAGATACTATCTTCAACAATATAAATGACAGTCTTATTACAGGAGGCCTATTTATTGATATGATAAGTGCATTCAAAATAGTAAATCACTGTATTTTATTTAACAAACTTATTCAATGTGACTTGC
The DNA here is from genome assembly GCF_019279795.1 of Protopterus annectens. Lineage (NCBI taxonomy): Eukaryota > Metazoa > Chordata > Ceratodontiformes > Protopteridae > Protopterus > Protopterus annectens. Next base: position 129,633,358 of record NC_056734.1, read on the forward strand.
TTGTTTTAAAAGTGATCTAGAAAACAGAACATTTGAATTATTCACCAATAATACTTTGTTGGAGATAGGTAGCCTCAAGACAAGAGTTCCACCAGGATCTGTTTTAGGACCTCTTATTTCTCTATCTTTATTAAAAATCTAACAATAAACCTACCAAATCTCAATATAATCATGTACATTGATGACTTGTTGTCCATTTATTCCAGCAAATCTTTTAATGAGCTTCAACAAAAATTACAGATCTCTTTCTCTGAATTATACACATACATCCATAAAATAAGTTCTTAGTCAACCCAAAAATATCAAGCATAATGTTATTTATTTCAAACCAAAAGCTAAAATATATTATCCTTGTAAGACCTTGCTTTAAAACAACCAGAGGAGAAAGGTCTTTTTCCAAACTGGAGCCTGCTATATGGAATCAGAATGGAAGAAACTTTGGTTGCCATTAGGAAAAAAAAAATAAAACATCTGCTCAATTACTGTGCATGTAACTGTTTCCATGACAATGGTTAAAAACTGTGTGATCAATGCAAACCTCTAGTTTTCTAAGTAAATGATGCTTTTACATTGTAATTGCTCTATGTATTATGCTACTGTGATTAATTGATAGTACAATTCAATACTGTGATTTAGTATTTTGTTTGTGCATTATTTTGTCTTTCAGTATTTTATTATTTTAGACCAACTAATTGGCCCAGGTCATGGCAGAAAAGGGTCTGTTGACTGGTCCACTTGCCTGGTGATCAATGTGTAATTAATTGATTAATTAATTAATTAACTAACATTGGGTTCTAGGGCAGAGAACTTGTAAATGCAGCAGAAAAGCCCAAACATTTACCTTTCACAAATGTTTCTTTCTTTGACTGTTCAAAGCATTTGCCAGTGAAAGCGTAACTGAGATATTCTAAAAATCTACTCCTTTCTAATTACCAATATTAAAAAAACACAGCATAAATTGAACAGTTTCTATTCTGAATCTGAAAATCCAGGGAAGGTGGTGGTGGTGGGGGGGTGTTGTGCACTGTATTTCACCTCATTCAAACCAGTCCAACATACTGCCACATGAGGGAGCATCATAGTTTTTAGCAATCAAACTGATTGATTTTGTAGAATTGCACATAGCAATGAGCATAGCTGCATAAATACATATATAGAGTTTGCAAGCACTCATCCTACTAGCCATTTAACAGCCTGTAATAAGCGAGTCGCAATGAAATAAACCTCCTTGTAGACTTTGTATCATTAGCTCCCTAGAACAGGCTCCCTAGTATTTATACCATGTCACAAATGCAAGATAAGCAACAATCACACATGGAGGAATCATTAAGTGCTCTGTATGCCAAGCACAGACCATCTTCAAAAGTCCATAAAATATAGACAATAAAATTAGGAGTTTCAGTCTGTTTTCCTAAGAAGGCTGACACATGCCCCAAATAGATTTTATTGGATCATCTCTAGGTGAACGATGTGTATTATGCAATAAGAGTAAAAAGCAGGACAAGCAGTATGAGCAAAGGTAATGCAGCAAGATGGAAATTGTCCCCTAATATGTTTTAATACAGGATGCATTTTAAGCAAGATGTGCACAATATCAGTGGCTCAGCAGGTAGGATATGTATCTGTAATGTCATTTTATTTATTTATTGACATTTGTTGCCAGGAAAGTCCACTGGGCCATAAAGAGCCTTGTTTCAGTGAAGGCCTGGAGAGAAAAGTTCCACCACAAAGAAAAACAGCATAACAATATAAGATAACAATATAACATATTAAGATAACAATATAAAATATGAAATAAGCAGCAAAAAAGCAAAAGAGACATCACAAGAATGTTCATGCATATTTACAAGGTATAATGAATATAAATATGAATCAATTTTCAGGAATGTGTTGTCTATGTGATAGCTACAGGGCTGCTGTGCTCGTCAAAGGAGCTGATTATGCATTTCTTGAAATTTAGTTTAACCCATGGTTATGACAGCAACTATTTGTTTGGGAAAGGCCCTCTTGGAGACTCTTGATGTCCTCTGGAGAGTTTATGATGGCATCAGAGTTACAGTCACCTACAAACTTTGTCAGCCACCAACACTTTACAATAGCTGTGACTTCTGATAAGTAAATGCCAAGAGGCATCATCCAAGGACTGATCCCTGGGATACACCACTAGTGACAGGCTTTTTGGAGGAGGTAGAGCCACCTAGCCAAATTTCCTGGGTTCTATTTGTGAGCTAAGTTTCTATCCAGTGTGTTACTTAGGGATTAACATTTAGCTGAGATAGTTTATCAATAATACCAGAGTGTGGGATGGTTTTGAATGCCTTTGTGATGCCTAGATATGTAAGTGTACTGATTTTTCCTCATCCATTACTTCAGTTATCTTCCCGAAGGAGTCGACCAGGTTAAGCAGGCAGGATCTACCCTTGACAAGACTAGACTCACTTGGGTCAATCTTTTGTAGGTTACCTATATCTTTATCTATGAATCCCATAATGATCCTTTCCATATCCTTACAGATGAGGCTAGCCAGTCTTATTGGTCTAAAATTACCCGAGTCTATTTATTCCCCACCTTTGTGCAGGAAGACAACTATTGTTGTCCTCCATTTGTCCAGCACAAAGCCTATTTGGAGACTGATACTGAATAGTCTGTTAGAGAATTTGACAGGTGCTTTTCAGGCTGACCAGTAGGTAGTCAGATATGTTATCTGGCCCCATAGAAACTGTGTTTCTGGCCTTAGAAAGGGCCCCCTATTGAAATGCCAGCACTTGAAAAGATGAGTGCTGACAAACCTAAAAAAAAAAAAAAAAAGAACAAAAACTCAGGAGAAGAATGAATCTTGAAAATCTTTCTTCTCCTTTAATCTTCTTTTTTGCAGGGGGCACTCCCACAATGTGGAGGAAAGGCCCTCTCACCCTCCAAACTTATATATACCAAGACAGATATATCTCTGAGAGAAGGGAATATGGCCATCTCAGACTTAGTATGTGGAAGTCTGTTTTTTCTGCTATTCAGACCACGTGTTTAATGATTCACAACATTTTAAATGGTTACCCTTAGTGCTATCAGGACTTATTTTGCGGAGATTCAAGGGGGAGTGTCAATGCTGTTATGTGATCTGGGAGAGAGGGGTGAAATTTTAGTTAAATTTATCCGCTAGTAGGCTGGCTATGTCCTCAGGATCTGAGTATGTGGTACCATTTACTGTTAGCTTTGTGCAGTGTTGGTTATTGTTTCTGAGATTTCTAACATAGTTAAAGAAGACTTTGCTGTTGGTGTTTACCTGGGTGGCTATTTTAGTCTCTCATATCTAGCATTGGTTGATTTGATCAGAGACTAGAGTTGTTAAGTTTAATAAGGTCATTGTTGACAACTTGATAGTAACATTTATTATTGAAGGCAATACGATTTTTTTTTTCTTTTATTGTAGAGCCTGTTCATATTTGGGGTTCCACCATAGCGAGTTATGTTTAAATTTGGCATTGTGTTTGCTTCATTGGAGGACAGATATTTCTGTGCAGCTGTTCACACGAGCACATAATTTGACAGCAAAGGATTCTGCTGCCTCATCTTATCAGAATGAGTGTAGTTGTCAATATTAGAGACAAAGGTTTAACCATTTGTCATTAGAACTAGTGAAAAAGTGGACTTCCGTTAAAGATGTCTATGTGTCTGCATGTCTTCTGGATCACATCCTAAATGAAAAGTATTAAAAGGTTAATTTCAAAATGTAATCATCTGTTTTTGAGGGCTATATGCTTCATATTGTTGCTAGCAGCTGGTTTCATGACCTGTTCTGAGAAGAAACTACTAAAAATGCAAAAACCAATAAAGCAATTTATTGGGAGGAACATGGGTGTGTTGATAAATGGCTGGAATGGGAAATCACTTGGGAAACATTTAGATTAAGAGAGATTTGGAAGTTAGAATACAGAGGTTTGTTAGCTGCCAAAGAGATTGAAACTGTTTGAGGCTCTAGAAAATTCACAGCAAGCACTGCTGACCTTACTTATAATGCTAGGTGAGATGTCCAAGCCAGAAAACAGGTTAATGAATGTGATATATATGTAAGGTCCTCTGAGAATTAACATAAGATGTTTCCATAATGTTGGAGGAGTTCTGGGCAACATTATTATCAAGAGAAATTTCTTAGGTAACTTGAGCAAAAGTCTGTAACCCATCCAGATATGCAACCAAAATTACAAGGTTCAAAATCTTTCACAAAAGTTCCTGCACCATTATTTTTACTCTCCAGCACATATGCAACATGTTTCCTCAGGCACAGGATTATTGTTGTAGATGTGTGAGTGGGTGAAAGAGGTTCAGCTCTAATTGACTTTAAGGCAAGGTTATAAGATACATTTGAAGGACTCCTCACATTTTACTCACTTAGCCCAATGCTTTCTCTGTTAGAATATGATAACAGTAAAATGCATCAAAGCTGGTGAAAACTGTTACCTCATATTTTGACTTTATCAAAGGAGGAAATAACTAGAAAATGGAAATCTGGAGCAATATATTATATCAAGGAAGTTGGTGACCTTATGGATGAACTGACTAACACAGAGATAAAGCTTACACCCAAAGAACAATGGCAAAAGTATTTCAGCAAACAGTTGCCATGGTTCACTAATTGGGAGTCTAATGCTTGATGTTTGGATATTGTGTTAATACGTGCAAAATAGGAAATGAACCAGCCATTCATGGTAAAAGCAGTCTTCAATTGATCATTTAAGAAGAAATACAGAACGTTTACTTCTGAAGTTATAATAAATACAGCGTTTGTTTATTCATCATTTATTTCTGTTTTATGCTGCTGCAGTTAAGATTTCTATGGTTAGCTGTTGTTTTGCCACATATCTGTTTCATGCTGCTAATCTATTTATTTATCCTTTTTTTCATTTCTAATGGATCTAATGGATTGAATGTAATAAAGATGTGAACTGTTCAACTTATTTATTTACTAATCCCCCCATTATTCTTTTTAAAATAGTTCTCTTGCTTATTTTCTCTTGTCTTCTTGTTTAAGAAGAACAGGTATGGAGAAAGGTTGTTTGAGATGAAGTACAAGCTGTACTGTAAACTTAGTAAAATATGTAGTCTTTCGTATGTATGGTGAGAGGTGGTTTCTTTTAGCAGGTACAATTTTACTGAAGCTTTTTTCACTCATTGCCTGGCTAAAGGGGGTAGGTGAGTATACTGGCATTGTGTATCTGTAGATAGTATTGTGACAAACCGAAATTCTACCAGCCCAGCTAGCTGGAATTTTGTAAATAATCATATGTCATTTGTGAATATCAACACAATTCATATGCTTGTCTTACCAATGTAAGACAAATATATGTTATGTGTATATTAAACTACTAGTACAGAAGTGTGTGTTGAACAGGGTTTGTACAGTACTGAGCTTCAAGGATATGTCCACTAGAAAAGAACAGAAACGTATATAAACTATATACCTAAGAAAATGTATGTTTTAATAGTAAAAGCTGGAACATGCAGACTTAACTTGCAAAAGTTCAAAAAAATAAGTTGAAATTAGAGAGTTTTACGATTGTGTCATAAAAGTTAGTTTCAATGCAGCAAGGAGACTGGATGTTTAGAACTAGAGTGCCTTCTGCATTGTTTTGTAAGTGTTTTATTGTTTTATGTCTTCTAGCAACAGCAAAGATCTGAGAGGTATGTATTTCTCACACAGAAATGTTAAATTCTGTTAGTATCTGTTTAGCCAGGAAAATGAAGTCAGGTGACAAAAAGTGATGTCATCCAAGTTAACCCAGCAGTAATATTGAATATTAATTTAAGAACTCTCTCAGAGAGAGAGACTATGCATTTTGTATTTTGTCTTGGACCTAGCAAGAACATCCACTCATCATCATCATCTGCACTTCTGCCTGCATGTTGTACTATAAGTAAGATTTAGGGCATAGTATCTCTCTTAGATATAGATCGGAATATAGTAAAGATTAGTTTAGATGTTTTCTGTTTTTATTTGAGACTGATCTGCAATGTTGTTTTAAAATATTTCCTGTGATTTTGAACTCTGAAGGAACAGTGTTTGTTTTCTGAGTATTGTCTTGTTCTTTTATTATTTATTATTAAATATATTTAAACCTGTCTTTGTGTCTGATATTTGTGAAGCATATTTAAGCTCTTAGCGTACTGGCATATGTATATGGTGACACTGTACAGACCACTCCTAAATAGCCTGGCACTTGGTCAAAACTACCATTTGGATTAATAGTAACATTACACAGTAGAATTGGACACCCTTTGTAAGGGCCTTAGAGTAGCTGATAAAGAACTGGCTGGTGGCAGTGATAACTCCATTATAGTCTGGGCAAAAGGGGGCATAGTGAGTAAACCTGTGCCAGCCTTTCCCAGGTGTGTGTGTGTGTGTGTGTGTGTGTGTGTGTGTGTGCGTATATCAATCAAATCTCAAAGTGTGTGTATGTCAGCTACTTGGGCAGGGACACGAAGCACTGGCTAGACAGAGAGGGTGCTGGAGGTCTTAGCTTGGCCACTCAGCTGAGATCTTAACCCTATAGCTGTGCCAGTGGGGAGTCTTATTGGGGACCTGGAGAAAGAGGGAGAAACCAGACCCAGACTGACTGTGGTTTCTGTGTGCTCTTAAGGGAAATTGCACTTTACTATGTGTGTATTTGTCATCCTCCCATTGTGCATGTCCATCACTATTGTCAGTGGTGAGGATTGAGGCTCCTTGATTACTGGGCTAGTGCAGGGGCATCACAAGTATGATGAACTTTTGATTCTTAATTTATTTTTTCAGAAATGGATAGTATTTAAATGTGAGTTTAAATGCCACTGTAAAAGCAGAAGGGTGTCATATGTAGTTATTGGTGACCAGTTAGTCTTTTGGTGGGAAGTGTAGCCATGCTAATTTCTAGGGACAAGACAAATTGACAAATTACTGTAAGTATACTGTTTCTTGTGATTTGAGTACTGCTATTTTGAGAAAAGTGTAGAACTGCAATGGGAAAAGCATATATGAGTCTGGGTATCATCCCATTATTGGCAAGGTATCTTTAAGTTTGGCAGATGACTTTTCATTGCAAGAATAGACAAGAACTTACCTGGAAAGCATTTATCACAATTAATTCTGAAGCAGTTGTTTATACGTTCATAGGTTTATAGTTAAGTACTAGGCTAGTTGCTCTTGTGAGCCATTTTAAGTCTAGCCAGTTTCCCTTTTTGTGCTCAAAATAAGCTATTCCATTTGGTTATAGATTAGCCTTACCCATCCCATGGTCGATAGTTATATATTACCACTAATCAGAATAAGTGGGATCATACTATAGATAATTTGAGGGGATCCATGCATAGGATAAATCATTTAGGAGCTGCATCTGTCCATTAATAATAAAAGCAGTAATCCTGGGGTGAATTTTCTGTTCCCCATCAATAGATCTAAGTTGTGCTTGAAAATGGCAAGGGATGAACTTTGTTTTGTATGGATGGGGAGTCATTCCATAGCATTTGCATCCTCTGTGAAATATACATGTTCTTCCAAATCATTCTGTTGATGTTGCAGAAAAGGTTTATATCCCTACACAGAGTATTTCGGACACCATTTGACCTGCTGATGTGCAGTAAATCCATCAGTAATGGGTTGGAAGATGCCTTGCATGCAAGACACACATCTATGGCAGTCTGTAAGATACCAAGTATAGTGACAGGGCTTTGAGTCGGTCCATGTAGAGCATGTGTTTAGGACTTGTATCATTTTAGTAATGTATCTCTGTGGGCATTTCAGTTTAATAAAATAATCCTATGTGTTAACCAGGTAGACCTACTGGACATGCAAACCCTTTTTAGGGTGACCTAGGAGCAATGTCTGGTTAAGTGCCTTGATCAAAGTCACATAGTAGGCAAAGGAGGGTTGAGGAAATCAATCCCTGTACCACAATGTTTGTTTGCTTCTTTCGGCTTTTCCCGGTTAGGGGTCGCCACAGCGGAACTCCGGTCCGCTAATGATTGGCAGTAGATTTTGATGTGCTGGCTTGTTGGGCCTAACGCACAACCTTCAACAAAGGAATGCCCACTCACGCATGTCGCCACACAGAAGACGCTCTAACTGAGAATTAAATGGGCAACGTCTAATCCCTGTAGCACAATATTCTGTCTAATTGTTAGGCTTATAACACAAATGAAGTGCTAGACATATATCTTTTGAGGATACTTGGTTTGCATGAATATTTTTTCTGATTTGCATTCCATCATCTATTGTGCAGGTTATACCTATTAGTATACATTGTATTTAAATTTGTAATTTTGTTTTAGTGCACCTTTGGGAGGGAACTGAAAATAAGCTGGTTGGTCCATTCATTATTTCTGGTTATTGATTCTGTATAAATAAAATAAATATGACTTATCTGCAAAGCAATAATTACATAATGTCATTAGTCATGGCTAATGACAAAATACAAGAAAATATGACGGCAGACCCTGCCTATAGTGCTGTATCCAAGTTACATAATGACTCTTCCAAATAATTCAAAATAGTGAGGATTGAATTATCATGCATGCTGTACTGCATAAGTCGCATAATGTCAGTGACTAAACATTTGAATGCATTCCAGTGGTCAGGAAGCAAGGACTGCTTACACAGTACTAGTCACATTGCATTAATAACTTTGCCTAATGGCATATTACAATGCATGACCTTGAAATCAGAACAGTAAATTACATTACAGGACAGAATGGCTATATGATACATCACAGTACAACATATATGCTGATCAAATCTGTCTATCTGTCTATGTATCTATTTATTTATTTATCTGTTTATTTATGCATTTATTTATTTATTTATTTTGAGGTGGTAAGTGTACCTGGACCTCAGTAGCACTTTTTTTCAACTACAACTTAGTTCTGCCAAAATCAATAAAATAATACAAAATACAAGATAAAGCAGGTATTTACCAATGAAAGACATTGTGATATAAAACAGAAATAACTTAAAGCAAAGCTAGATATCAAGTACTGATCAAATAAAATTCAACTACCACATAATAGAGACAATAAAAAAGACTCATCAGTAATTTGTTGCCCTCTACAGGGGCAATGAATTCTTGACAATTAAGGTAAAATATATATTGCACCAACTTTCCTTCTACCAGTTCTACTTTACACATTACCAATATCTGTAAATCTACAAGCAATCCAAACACATCAAACTGAACAGTGCTATAATAGCAACATTTGCTTCAGACATACAAACTCACTACTGTGTTGCTTTCAAACAACTCCTTTGGTCTAAACTGTCTCACTCTTTTAACATTGTTTTCATTTAAGCATTGTTCATAACCTCATCTACAAATCTGATAAATGGCCAAGCCAAAGAAATATATCGCAGCTCTACCTACCCATTCAAGCTCTTCAATCCACTGACAAATCCCTACTAGTAATAATAAAATTAAACAACACTGCAGGGGTGCTTTGCATTCTTTGCACATCTGTAAAATGTGACATTTCATCCCCACAGCAATCAAACACACACTGATTCATTCAAGTTAGAACTGAAAAAAAAAAAACTTGTGAACTCATGGCTGTGCTCATGCTCTAATCTAGGCTATGTTGTCCAACTACACTCTTGGCTAACTCTGCCCTTTTAACCTCACACTTCATCCTATGACAATATAATTAATTCTTCCTTCCACCTATCGTCCTATAATTTCCACCCCTAGCAACCCCCCTTTCTTCCTCTATATTTTTCTCTCACCCATAGCAAGCCCTTCCTCTTTCACTCTGTACTATACTTTTCTTCTTGTATTACTCTATCATTACTTCTCTGACTTTTACTTTCTCTTCTCGAGACAAAACATTGACTTTTACTCATACTTTTTGTCACATGGCAAAACAGAACTTTATTATATGAACAAATTTTACTCTATTACATGCATCCTCACTGGTGATCTCTTTTTCTATAATTTATCTTCTTAAAAACATCTTCACCTCAGAACTGGCTACTCTATCGCCCATTTACATGTTATTTCCACACTGTGCAAATCCATGAGAATGTGTATCTAATAATGTTTTTGTATTGCATCATATATATGCATAATATCTCTGTACTAAAGCTTATGTGAATGATTTTGGTTATATTTTCTACGTATATTGTTAATTTTACAGTTTTTAAAATTACTAAAAATATTCCTTGTGTTTGTAGCCATAATTATTGCTCTACTCTGGAGCTTTTCTCCCTGGCCTCTAATAAAAAGGGACAATTGTACTGCTCAGACTGCCATCCCAGCAAATAAATAAATAAATACAAAACAGCTGGAATATTACTATAAACTGGATGTACTAAACTTACTAATCACCATTGCTGAGATCAGCTATTTATGACCAGATGACCAAACTAATCCCCTTACTTCCCACTTTGATAGCTTCATTCAGTATGCTTAGTTTTGATTGGTCCAGTCTCCACTCAACTCTGAGCACGTATTTTGACCTGGTATCCTCATAGGCTGTTTCTGAAAACAGGCACTTGTGATTAGTAGACTTACATGGTTGGCAAATGAGGAAAATAGTACTGCATTAAACAGCCATTACAGACTTTCCCTAAAGACATAATAAAGGGGATGAGAGGAGGAGTCTGTCTATATTCATTAGTCCTGTGATGTCACTGGTCCTCGTTAATGACATAATACAGCAGAATGAGATGACCCTGCCTACATGCACTGGTCATGTTATGGTAATAATGCTGTCTAATGAAACAACAAAGAGTCATTTTTACAGTGAACTGATTATGTGAAAATAGTGAGCCTGCCTAGTGATATATTACAGTGTAAGACAGGATACTACTTACAGAGCTAGTGACTAAGACTTATGACACAAATCAGTAGAATGAACAGGTATACTGCCTACATTTGCTGTTCATGTAGGTGTACCCCGCTTAATGAAACAAGTATGTGAAATACGGTGGTGGTCCTGACAATAGTAACTAGACACATACATTCGGGATTGGGTTTAGTGGCTCAAGACAGTTGGGCTATACCATCAGTGTGGCCAATTCATTTTGTCACTCAATTATCCTATTTTAGTAGTGGGAGTGAGATGCAATTTATAATCAGGATGAAAATGCAGAATTTCCATCAGTGGGCATGCAAAGCCAAGAATGAGCTTACTGAACAGAAACTAGAGTTGCAGCTGCATTCACCTTTCATTCTGTTGAGTGGGAGTAGAGCCAGGCTTTCCGTAGGTTAGGTGAGAGTCCATCACCCTACTTCCTCTTGCCTGGAGTGCCTTATTAGTTTCCTCCATGATCAGAGTCTGGTGGCAGGGTGAAGGCTTATCACTCCAGTGGGATGGCATGGCCTACCCTCCTCCATTAAAGCATATCTCATCCTTTGGAGCAGTTCACTGAGATTTCCTTCTGTGCTGCCAGCCACAGGGAGCATACCTCTGCATTCTGTCTTATGTGCAGGCACACAGGCACTATGTGCTTATAAGCTTATTTTCATGACTGCAATATCTAGTGTTTCTGCCGGGTGTCACCCAATGGTGAGCCAGAGCCACCTCCCTCCTCCAGGATTGACATGCTGACACTGGTCACTCACTCCCATCCCTCCCAGCCAGCTCCTTTGTATGCCCAAGTTGCTAGTCAAAATTGGGTTTCTTGTATCATAGTAAGTAAGGAGTTTATCCCTCTTTGACTCGGGGCTTGCTGGAATATTTCATATTTTTAAAGGTTATTATGAAATTTACTTTTCATGTGTGTAATAAGTTAAAAAGTTCCCAAGGTGAAGCTCCTAACACCTTATAGTCAGAAATCCTATCTCCCAAAATTAAGAGAGTATTTGGCATCAGTGTAAGCTGAAAACCACAGTAACGTGTAAAATGTTTTCCATGCAAAAAATAAAACTCCATAGCACTTTGACAGAATGGGCAAAATGTACCATTACTTGCCCTTTTCATACATTGGTAGAAAACCTACCAATGCTCACAGCTATTTTCCATGTGACCACTACAGCAAGATAAACTGTAACTGCAAAACATAAAACACTGGACATAGTATTACTACTTTATTGGGTAAAACAGCGATTCAGGTCGTAGCCTGTTATAGGTCCGCAACCATGTCCCAAGACTCACACTCCACGTTCCTAAGCACCCTGGAGAATATTAGGGTACAACCTAACACTCTCATACTGGGCAACTTCAATTACCCCTCCATTAACTGGGAAAACTACTGATGTACCAATATACTTGCCCAACGTTTCCTGGAATTCATTAATTCTAATGCCCAAGAATAGCTCATTCTTACCCCCACTATAGGTAGCAACATCCTTGACCTGGTCATCACTAACATGGGTGACTGTTGCTCTACACCAATAGTCAACTCCTCCTTGGTTAGATCCGACCACAAACTAATCACCTTGGAAATCCACATCTCTCCCACATACACCCCCACCCCGCAAAGGTAACCACCATGAAAAATTTCTCCAAAGCAAACTTTGAGCTCCTAAAAACAGAGGTAGCTAACTTCATGGCACCCATGAAAGTGGACAATAGTTGCATGACCACCAAATCATACACCAATGCACTGTACGAACACGTACACAAATGCATGGATCTTGCCATACCCAACAGAACCAAGATGCTCTCCTCCAAAAAAAGGAAGCCAATCTGGTGGTCCCCTGCCAAAAACAAACTCTACAACAGAAGGAGGAAACTAATACAGAATAAGGTGAAGTCCAAAGACTGGAAAAACTCTCTTATCAGCCTCAAAAAAAAGTTGAGATCCCCCATCGAATCCTCTAAAGCTAGCTCTGAAAACAGAATTGCAGCAGATAGTAAAGACAACCACAAGGCATTCTATAGTTATGTAAAGAATCTCCACGGCAATACCCAGATTTGCTCTGAGTTACTGCACAATGGTACCTCCTATACCGAGCCAACAGATGCTGCTAATATACTGGCCGACAGATTCAGTGCCAACTTTACCTCCCCCAAAGGACCAATCACAATATCAGTAGATTGCAGGCACCCAGTATTACTGCTGCACAGGTTAAAACAGCACTGTCCAAGGCCAAGAATATAGCTTCTATGGGACCTGACAATATACCTGGCTGTCCTCTACATGAACTACAGAGTGAACTGGCACCTCACCTGTGTGCCCTGTTCAATTACAGACTCACCTCATACTTTGTCCCTACCGAATGGTGCACTGCTAAAGTCATCCCTCTCCACAAAGGAGGAGCGACTACAGACCCTGGGAACTATCACCCCATTAGCCTGACGAGTCTGATATGTAAAGCTATGGAACTCATCATCATGGACCTAATAAACAAGGATATAGGGAATCTCCAAACTCTGGATCTCACACAGTTTGATTTAGTGAAGGGTAGATCATGCCTGCTCAACTTGGTCAACTTCTTTGAGTCAGTCACCAGAGCTGTTGAAGAAGGCAAGGTGGTTCATACAGCCTAAGTTGATCTGGATAAGTCCTTTGATACCATTCCCCACTCAGGAATCATAGAAAAACTCACTAAGCTAGGCATCAACCCCTATATCACCAGGTGGGTTGCAAACTAGCTCACAGATAGAGCCCACAGTGTGAAAGTAGCTGACTCCAAGTCAGACTGCCAACCAGTCACAAGTGGAGTCCCACAGGGTTCTGTCCTGGGTCCTCTCCTGCTTGGTATCTACTTCTCTGAAGTCCAGGCCAACACTATGGGACTCTGGCTGACAAAGTTCGCAGATGATTGCAAGTTGGGAGCTATTATTAACTCTCCAAGTGATGCTGACATCCTACAAAAAGGTCTCACTGAGACCAACGACATGTCAGAACCATGGCCTTAAGCTCAATGCCAGAAAATGTGCCTTCTTCCCCTTTGGGAAAAACCCAGTTCCCATGAATTACCACAGCGATGGTAGTCCACTGAACACAAAAGGTGTTATGAGAGATCTGGGAACACAGGTTGACAGCAACCTCTCTTTTGACCACCACATTGCCATTGTGGCCAGAAAGTCCTTCTATGTGGCACATCTCATTACTAAGGGTTTTGCATCCAGGAAGAAAGAGGTCATTGTCTCCCTCTACTCTTCCCTCATTAGCCCAATCATCGAGTACAATGCCCCATTTGGCATGTACCTCACTAGACACCTGCAACAACTGGAGAGGCCGCAGAAGTACCTCACAAAGAGGATCCTAGGCCTTAAACACTTGTCTTATATGGACAGACTCAAAAAACTCCAACTATTTTCTGTCTCATATCGCCTACCTAGAGGCGATCTCTGCTTGACTTAAAAAGCCATGTCTGACCCAGCTCTGTTAGAAATGCTACATCTAAATAAATCCCAATCTCTCCACACTACATGCTCCTGAGACCTCAACCTCATCACCACAATCAACAGAACGTGCTGGAGGGACAGGTTCATAACACAGAGACTGACCATGCTATGGAATAGACTTCCCATACATGTCAAACAGAGTATCCCACTGGCCCTTTTCAAGAGAAATCTTGATGAGTGGTTGGGAAATATAAAATTCACCCCAGGGATCACTCCAGTGGTTCTACTCAACAGAGGCACTGGGAACTAAGGTCGGGTGGCACAATGCCAGGGTAATCCTATGGGCTAGGCTTGTAAAGGCTCCAGGGCCATTAGCTTAGAACACACATATAAACCTATGAACCTATATGTGGTAATACAAAATGAACTGTTCACTTTTTTTATTTTTTATAAAAACAAAATGTATTTTTGTTCATATTATTCTATTTCTAATTTTAAGAAGTTTGTTTGTGAATTCACTTACCTGGGATTCAGAAAGGCTTGCAATGATGTGGAAGCTATAGATTCATAGGTTCATAGCCACTTACTAACCTATTGATCCCTGAGGATCTTTAGAAGCCTAGCCATATATTCCCATAAGTTTATAGCCCTTATATTTTAAATACAAATGAAGTAAGCCTTTCTGATTCAGTGACTGTTCTTTTGCCACATTTTCTCCTTGTAGTGGCCATAGTGTGGACGGTGGTCTTGCTGGGAAGCTACTTGCTAATGCAGTGCCACAGTATGGGGGGGAATAGCTAAAGTTAATTAACCATATGCTCTTCTCTGGAAATGGGCACAGCTTTGGTTTAACTCAAGTTATTTTTTTCCCCTAGGTTGAAAAAGTGAACTCCATCTTTTGATGGCATTCACCCATTCACTCCTACATGAAAAGTCATAGCACAGGTAAGTATAACAGAACCTTGGGGGTGTGTGTGTGTTTTTGTGTGTTTTTGTGTATGTGTATTTGTGCACATGCGCAGACGTTGGAATGTGCATGCAAGTGTGTGGGCGAGGGTTTTTGTGAGTGCATGCAAGTGTGTAACGGCTTGTTTGTGGATGTTTGAATATGTGTGTGTATGTGTGTGTGTGTGTGTGTGTGTGTGTGTGTGTGTGTGTGTGTGTGTGTGTGTGTGTGTGTGTGTGTGTGTGTGTGTGTGTGCACAAACATGCGAGTAGGGGCTTGTCCATACTACTGATATTTACGAGATGGTAGGGACAGCATGATCAAGTCTGACAGTGAGTTGATCGATTCATAAACATGGTAGTAAGCTTTTAATGAGATATTTCCCGGTGTGGCTTTAACATGTCTCTGAATCAGAGATTCTCTTCATCACACTAACTGACCAACCGATGTTGGCCATTTAGCGTGGATGGAAAGAATCTTCCTGAATCTTTGGTAGACAAAGGTTTATAAATGCAAAGCCACGTATTATTATGGATGGGGTTTGATCGACTTTAATCTCCTTCTCCAGCCTTGAAGAATTGCAAGTCCTCAGATATGTTTTTAAATATTCCTACATCACAGAGATTTATTTATTTATTTATTTATGTATTTATTTATTTAATTTATTTATTTATGTATTTGTCTTTGTTTATCAGGAAAACTGGGTAATGCCTATTTTCAGCAGGGCCTGGGGTGAAAAGCTCCATTTGCTTACATTGCATTATGTGAAGTTCCAGTTAAACACGTAGCAAGTTACATTTCTATTTACATTTATAAAAAACAATGGCTACATTTGTATGTTCTAAGATTTTACAGTGCTTGAAGTTTCTAAAGAGAAAGCCCACGTGCAACTTAGTAATGCTGATACAGTTTGAAATATTTAATTTCTTCAAGTCATTACGGTTTCTAATACCATGACAGGAACAGACCCTATTCTTAAGTCAAAATATGATTAAAGTTCATGAAATTAGTATTGTTTAGGCTTTGATGTTAGCCAAAATGGCTCTTTGCAGCACCCACAATATGCCCAGAAATGACTCCTTCTGCAATTCATATGGAGTTACATGTATCGGTAGCATATCTAAATATGACTAAAAATTCTTTTTTATGAGACCCATTGCTCCTACTACTATTGGAACTGTCTGAGTATTATCCTTCTCCCACATTACCCTTGCTTCTGCCTGTAAAGCCTGGTATTTTTTTACTTTGCGTCTCTCTGTACATAAGCCACTTTAATCACTGGGTGTAGCAATTTTCAATAATCAGTGTTACTTTTGTTTTCTTTTTGTGGACTACCATACCTGGCTTTCTCGCAACTATTGTTTGAACTGTCAGTGATGGGTGGTCCAATGTGATATAAACTTCTTCACTGTCTATAATGCTTTGTGGCTCATGTTTCCAGTGTTTCTCAACTACTTCAATATCGTAATATTAGCATAATCTGCAATGCAACAGTCTTGCCACATTATTATGCCTTTCAGTATAGAGGCCCTCTGCCATTAATGTATCGCACCCAGCAACAAGATGTGCAACTGTTTCCAGTTCTGTTTTACAGGATCTGCATTTGTCTGTTTCTTCCACATGGTCAATGAACTTTGTAAACCAATGTGTAAGTAGTCCACTGTCCTGGGCCACCAATATCAACCTTACGTCTTTTGGTATAAATGCAGCTCTCCTTAACCATTCCTGCATCAGATCCTGACCGACATGAGGTTGTTCCAGGGGTTTTCTGTACTTGCAACTATATTTATTCCTTTTCCTCATTTCTTGCCTTCTCATCTGATCCTTCACCTTAAATTTTTTCTTTTGTTTTTGGCACATTCAGTTGCTTCCTGACTTTTGTGGTTTGATTTCCATTCCCACTTAGCACCGATATGCTTCTGCTAAATTAAGCAGGGAAGTTATTTTAGACTTGTTCTCCTCATGTTTTACAATTTTTGCTATGTTTGAATCTTGTGAGGTCAGCAGATATGAATTGCAGTCCTATGACTGCAGATCTATACATGTAATCAGTTTCAAGGAGGCCCATACCTCCTTCAGAATGGGAAATACATAATCTTGGTATACACTGATTTTTATAAATCATTTGATAAGCATGAAGCATTTTTCTTGTTTTCCTGCCCATCTGATCCAATACCTTTTGGGGCCAGTCAATCACTCCAAAACTGTAAGTTATAACAGGAAGACCAAATTGGTTTATAGCTTGGACTTTGTTCCTAGTTGTCACGGCTGTTTTCAGTATTAATTTTAGCCTTCTAAAAGAATTCCTTAAGTTTTGTTCTCATTGGTTCATGTTTTATTGTTGATCCTTCATCAATTCCCAACTATTTATACACTCCCTCCTGTTCAAGTTCCTTTATATCACATTCCTGTCCCAGGCATATTTTCTTGGTGCTGCAGCTTTCCTGCTTTAAAGGCTGCTTTAGCAGATTTATCAAGACCAAATGACATTGTTATTTCCTCTCATAAAGTTTTAGTCACTTGCAAGTGTGCTTTTAGTTCCTCATCTGATGAACTATACAGTTTTAAATCATTCACAAAAAGAAGATGAGAAGTCTTTACACTGTTGTTTTGTGGGAGCCATATTGTTGTAACAATGACCTTTTCTGGTAAGAAGACTGTTTAATGGGTTAAGGGCAAGACAAAAGAGTCACCCTGGAATATCCCTCCTTAAATTTTTATCCCTGGGGTAATAATTTGTTCTTTATCATGGCTTTGCTTCAGAGTGGTTTGTCATTGTTTCATGGTCACTGTATGTAAGTGATCAATGCAGGGTGTATCTTATACATCTGTAAGCACTCCTTTATCCATGAACATGAAATGTGTCAAATGTTTTCTTTTTTTGTAGTCTATCTATGCCATATTTAGATTCTTTTTTTTACAATTCCCCATTATAACTTTATTTAGCAACAAATGATCCTCTGTTGACTTTCTTTTATTACTGTTTTGTACAATTGCCGAGATTGAGTTTTCTTCTAAATGACTAAAACTCTATTGGCATCAATTCCTGTATATAGTTTATAGATTGTTGGAAGGGCAGTTATTGGTCTATAATTTTTAGGATAGCTTGTAGGTTCACTTTTAAGGAGGAATGTTGTTTTTCCTGTTATTAACCAGGTTGATGTCTGTTCTAGATCTGCAAATAAATATTTCTTACTCAGGGCTAGAGATGTTAATACTTTCAGCCAGTAGTTAGGTACTGTATCTGGGCCTGGGGTTTTTCATTTAGGAGATTTTCTTAATTTTGTTTCCGTTTCTCTGGCTGTTACTTCATCCCATTTCATATCCTGTGCACTTGAACTTCTTAATGTTTCTTTTACTTCTTCTACCCATTCTGCATCTTTATTATGTTCTGCGGGGTCTTCATCGATATATCTCCAAAATGTGTCTGTTTATTCTTTTTTTTTGGTGGTATTTCTATTCCTTTTGCCTTGTTTCCCAATTTTCTATAAACCTTCTTTGAGTCATCAAGGAATTGCTTATTTTGTACTTTTCTTTTATATTTACCTACATATCTTCTAAGTTTTTTCTGCCCGAGCTGATATCTTTAGTTTATTATTTGCAATAGTGTACAATAGCTCCTGGTCTGTTCTGATACTGCAATTTGCTTTTATCCCATCTATCTTTCTAAGTATTTTTTTATCTGTTCCCTCTTCGGTACTATGCTAACAGTGGTACTTCTTGTCTTAATTGCTTTATAGATTTCTCTGTTCAATACTTCCAAGATGGCGTTTGATTTATTCCCTTCTTTCTCTTATTGCCTTGTGTTCTTGTGGTAAGAGTTTATGTTATTAATTTAGCT
Source organism: Protopterus annectens (assembly GCF_019279795.1). Taxonomy (NCBI): domain Eukaryota; kingdom Metazoa; phylum Chordata; order Ceratodontiformes; family Protopteridae; genus Protopterus; species Protopterus annectens. The sequence continues at coordinate 129,652,398 of NC_056734.1, forward strand.
GCACAGTAATATAGCCTATTTACTTCTATAATACCACATGAATTTCTGTGAATAGTCTTGATTTCTATGTTCATTTGTTTTATCAAACTTGTAACATTTGGGTCTTACAGACTTTCTGCAATCTATTTCTTTCATTGATCTTAATATGTCTATCCAACTCTCCCGTTGATCATTTTCATCTAAACTAAGGTCGCATTCTTTATTCTCTGTTTCCTATGAACATTCTACAGAAAGTTCCAGAACATCTTCCTGTGACATATTCTCTTCAACTTCATCCTGTATTATCCGTTGCTCTTTCATATGGGAACTCGTTGGCCTATCACTCCACAACGCTGACTGTGTCAAAGTTGTCAAAGTTTCCTGCACCTTCCTTTGCTGTATAACTCGGTTTTCTGCTGAAGGCTTCAAAGTATCTTTATATGGGAACTAATTAGATGCTTCCCATTTCACCAGTATTTCCTTAATTTGAAGACTCATTGTTCTATCATGCTGTGATGTTACCAGAGTTGGATTTTCTACACTAAATCCTTCACTTTGCTGGTACTCCATAATTTCCTTTTCTATTTCTTTAACTTCTCCATTACTAATCCTCTTTTCTACTTTCCCCTTTTGTTTTCTTATTTTTTGTATTGTAAAATTTTCCATATCCAGATGCCTTTGCATATATTTCTCTTCAAATATCTTTGGTGCTGCTTTTTTGTATTGATTAGTTTTGCTTTCTTCTTTGCATAAATATCGCATCATATTAAACTCTTTTTCTTTCCCATGTCCATATTTCTTCTTCATATATCTCCTGCTCCTCATGTTTCTCCTTACTTTGGGGGATCATTGTTCCATCATGCTGTGACATAACCTGTGTTAGACTTTCTATACTAAATCTTTCACTTCACAGGTATTTCATAACTTCAGCTTCTATTTGTTTAACTTCTACTTTACAGATCTTCTGTTCTACATTCCCCCTTTGTGATCTTATTTTTTCCATATCTGGGTGTCTTTACTTGTATTTCACTTCAAATATCTTTGGAGCTGCTATTTTGTATTAATTAATTTGGCTTGAGGATTCTCCACTGTCATTTTTTCCAGTCCTGGCACAAGTGCACCTACTAGGATTGCTTTCTTTTTTATCCTGGGACTTTTGTACCCAGCTGTCTTTTTTTATTTTTTAACTTACTTCTGTCCATGATATATGCTATATAAAATACAGTCTATATATCAGTGTTGTCTTGCTAAAATTTTGTGGAAAACAGGGTCCACATCATGAAGGTACTCACCAAGACATAAGAACAAATTTATTTCCAGCAATACTACTCTCCTTTCTTGCTGATTTTTATCATCTTTCCATTCAGACCCCTGATATCACCTCCCCATTCAGACCCTGATACAGTATCAACTATAAGACATATCTGTGTACAAGTAAAATCCATGCTGCTCATCCAATACTAGTGTTTCATGCCAAAATAGTTTGTCACATTCACAGAGGGTTAAAGCCCTGACTATGGCTTAGGTGACCTTGGTTCGATTAGCTGCTCAAGCAGCTGATGGAGTGGCAGGGAAAGATGGACATGCCTGTCGTAGGTGACAGGTGTTAAATAAAGAGTAGGGTTGCCCTCAGACTTAGTCAACAAGCATGGGGTGGTGGGGAAAGGAAGTGGATACAGCATATAAAAGAAACCCACCCAGATGGGAACACAGATGGTCGACCCTTCAGAGTCCCCTTAGGATCTGTGGCTGGCCCCAGCAATACCAGAGTAGTCTGGTGGGGTAACAGGATGTTTGGCAGTCCCAGGGTGGACATGGGGCACAGATGGCCAGGCACTTAGGATGAGATCCAAAGGGACCAAAAAATAGTTTGCCACATTGATTGCTACTCTTGCAGGACACCAGAACATTCACTGTCTACATAACCATTAATTATGCAGCAAAGAGCACAGGAAGCTAATGTACCTCTTTTTGCTTTATTTTCTTTCCTGGGAATGCCGCATTATATGTTCCTATTTCCAGACATAGCTCTTACCATTCTTCAGGCCCACAGATTTAGATGAATACCAAATGTACCACCCCTGAACAGAAATTTTCCCTGAAAAATATGTGCCCTGCTAGATGTTATGATCTGTTTTTTTTTTTTTGTTTTTTTTATGATGTGCAAGGGGTGTCTTAGACTACAATTCTCAATGCTTGTACCCGCAGTGAGTGTGCAGGAAAAGTGTCAGTGCAACAATCATCTTCAGTGTTTCTTGCATAGATTGCCTTCATTTTATGCTATTTTGGAATAATGTGCACATGATATTGTGATGCCACATCAGCCAGAAAAATACAGTTGTGTAAGTAAACCTACCATAACAGTAGATGTTCCAGTGATCACTAAGCTATATGGGGTTATATGCTGCTAAGGATATACCAGCCACACAGCCTCCAAAGGCTTCAGGGCATCTTCTATGTGTCCAAAAGTCAGGTTTGGGTGCCAAGCCCTTCAGAGCTTTCATGCCAACAGAGAGACAGGAAGGCTAAAGCCCTGATAGGACAATGCTAGGAATATAACAATAAATGTCCACATTCTAGCATAAGAAATGTACAAAAATAAAAAAGATTGAGGAAGTAATTGCTGCAGCGTTGTTCATTCGAATATCTCCTGTTTATGTACTATGTTCTTCATATGGATCACTGCTGCAGTAGTACATGGATTGATTAGCATACCTTAACATGACTGGAAGGAAGAAGGATAAGGGCTCAGGAGTCACTGAAGAACGGTCCGAGCAAAGCCTGTCCTATACCTGGAGAGGGAGTCCAGTTTATAGTGCTTTGTAAAAGTGTGCACAGAAAGCCATGTTTCAGCTTCTAGTATACTTCTAGAAGCCATGTCTTTCCAAAAAGCCACAGATGAAGCCAAGGCCCTGGTAGATTGAGACTTGACCTGGAATTGTTTTGTTGTGCTGAGTATAGCAAAAGGTAACAGCATGAAATGACCATTTGGAAACAGTCTGCTTTTTTCTTACCTTCACAAGAAATGAACAATTGATCAGATGTTTTGAAAGATTTTGTTCTGTCAAGATAGCACCTGAGTTGTCTGTGAACATCCAAGGTATGGGGTATCCTTTCTCCATCAGTTTTAGGTTCTGAAAAGAAGACAGGGAGATGGATAGCTTGGCTTAAGGTAAATTTGGATACCACTTTAGGTATGCATGAAGGATTGGTTCTTAAGGAAACCCTATCTTTCTGGAAAATGAGATAAGGGTGAATCACCATGAGAGCTTGCAACTCAGATGCTCTTCTTGTAGAAGTCAAGACAATTAATAAGACTGTTTTCCATTTTAAGAGCCTCAAGTTAGCCTGATGATAGTGCTCAAATGGAACAAGCATTAGTTTTTCTAACGCAAAATTAAGATCTCAAGGAGGAGCCACGTTTCCTAAGAGGCTTCTTATGTAACACCCTTTTCATAAACATTTTTACATGAGGGTGCATTGAAACAGGCCATAGGATAGTAACTCACACAAATACAATAGAACCTTTGCTGAGATGGTAATCAGAATGAAAAAAAAACCCTCAGGAATAGATCTAAATACAGATCTATTTTTTCATGTGGAAGAAAAGCTCTTTCAACTGAGATTTCAAGGATACACTCCAGGAAAACAATCATGTGAAAAGGAGTCAGACAAGACTGCTGAAAGTTCTCTTGGAATCCCAGAATGTGTGGGAGATCCCTTTCTGAAATTCCTAAAACTTTGGAAAAGACTCTGCAAAGATAGAAAAGTAGTGTACATAAGGAAAAGTGTGAATATCTTGTAGTCTTCAGTAGGCTATCATAAGAGCCAGATACTTTGTGAATACCCTTAGGGCAGCAGATTGACCAAAGGGCAATGCAAAGAAATGATAATGTGATTAGACACAAAAAGCCCTAAGAAATCTGAAATCTGGATGTATAGGAAAGTGATGATATGCATATTTTAAATCTGAGGTCAATAGAAAACTCAAACATGGAATAAGGGATAACAAATTGTGAATAGACAGCATTTTGAAAGTAGGTACTATCACTAACAGATTCAGAAAGGAAACATCCAGAACTGGTCTCCAAGAACTTCTTTCTTTCTTTGGCACAAGGAACATTCTGGAATAAAACCCCTCCCCTAACTGAGGAGGAGTGACAGTTTCTATAGCCCTCTGATCAAGCAAATGCTGAATGACAGGAGGGAAAAGAAGAGTCTAATCTGGCAGATGAAGAGGAATACCTTGAAAAGGAAAGAGAGAGAGAGAGAATCCCACTGCCATCAGGATTACTCTCAGAACCCATCTTTCTGAAAGTATCTGTTGCCAAAGAGAGAATTTGAGGTTTAGACTTTCTGGAAGGATTAAAGGACTGCCAAGGTGGGAGGGGGACTGGAAATCCATATCACCATTCAGACTTATTAGACTGTCCTTTGTTCTGAGGGGATTCCTACTTTCTTTCTGGAACCTCTCTGCAATTGTTTTTTAAATGCGAGTTTACCAAGCAGCTTGCTGCACATGTTTATTTAGCTTTCTAAAGAAAGTTGTGGAGTGAATATTGAATACCTTGACAAACTTGGGGAAGGTGGGCTGAAAATCTGAGAGATCCCTTGAACCAGCTTTCTTTTCTCATGAATTTTTTAATGACTTCTGCAGCAGAAGGTCCAAAAAGTATTTATCTATCCAAGGGAGAATTCAAATTTTCATTTTTGACATCCTTTGGGAGATTCTGGGAAAGCAGCCAGACAAACCTCCTCATAAGCATGGAAGCAGCCCTGGAGGTAGCATCAGCAGAATTATATGCACATTTCACAGAGGGGGTAGTCACTAGAGACGTAGAAGAAACCAAGTTACACAAAGCAGATTTCTCCTAGCAAGATGAAATAGATGCCAAAATATCCCTCCTATTGTCACAAGAGGCAAACATAAACTTTAACATATTCGCTTGACAGCTGAGAATTCTGAAAACAAGCATTGCAGAAGAATATAGCTTTTCCCCAAAATCTATCAAAACCGTTCCATCCTTGCCAGAAAGAGAGGGGCTAGTTTTAACCAAATGCTTAGCAGCAGCTGTATTCACTAAAACAACTGATGCTGGGTCTGATCTGTGCTGAGTGTATAAAAACTTAAAGGTTGAGGGACTTCATACAGTCCATCTCCTTTTTTCGAGGGAGCAGACTGGCTGTCAGGAAAATTGCTAGTTGTGACAAAAATATCCCCCAAAGCAGACAGAGCAAGAAGAATGAGAGTAGGTTCTGAAAATTCCATTTGTAACAAATCATAATACTTTCTGTGGGACTGAGAAACATCATTGTTTTCCCATGGAAACAACTGATTCAGTCTGGAAATAGTTTTACGGAAAGATAATACTTCAAAAGTACTGGCTGAAGCTAGAATTTTCCTAGAATCTGAATCAGAAATCTCTAGAGACAACCATAATCTCTGGCTTCAGAACCATTTTGAGGTTTAAGCTCTTGAATCTCTTCAGAAAATGAAGAACCCCTTTTTCTTTTGCCAGAAACAGCCACATAGGAAGGGTCAAGAGCTTCTACTAAACCTTGAGCTAAGCCCAATACATTACTCCTATCCAGAATAACTAAGACAGGGGAAGACATATGTTTACATTTTTATTTCTTTTTGACAAGAATTTCTTTATAAACAGACCCACTTTTGCCAGCAAAAACCTCCATAAGAAAGGGCACAGTTTTCTGCCTAGACAGAGTGGAATTCTTTGCCTTTCTCCCAGGACCAACAAGAGTATATCTCCCTTACCCACCAAAGGCACTCCAACAGCCACAGAGGACATGTATAACCCCCAATCCATGGTGGCTGTAAAAGAAAAAGATGAGTAGGCCGATGTGCCAGTTTTGGTCGGCCACAACTGGCTGAAGTACTTTAGCAATTGACAATTTTCTGTTTTTTTTTTTTTTTTTGCAGCCGGAAGGAAAACGAACCAACAAACCAGTATTTTCTTCACATTCAGGGTAAAAAAAATAAAGTACATAATTTCTAGGGAAGCTTGTCAAAAAATAGTTGGCAAAAGAGATAAGTTGTAAAAAAGTAAAAAAGTAATTTTTTCGCATTACTACATAGTAAAAATCAGTTCAGACACTTACCCTATCTCCCAAAAGTAAAATAACATAACTTTTACCACATCAAAAATAGCTTAAAGTTAGTTTTAACAACTTTTTTCTGCAGAAGTAAAAAAGTGGCATTCCCTTTTAAAAGTGTTAAAAGACCATGTGACAATCATTAAAAATACTTTCTTATGGCTTAAAAAAAATTACATTTTACTGACAGAGTAAGATTCTTCCCATAAAAAGCAAAGAGGAAATTTTCTTCCCCAAAGGAAACTTATCTGCCCAACAATGGAACAGCGTTAGTCAACCTTTAATCCTCAAAAGCCCACCAAGGAGTGCTTTCTTCAGCAGCAGGAAAGCTCTGAAGAGCTTGGTGCTCAAACCTGAATTGTATTCAGCTCAGGTCATGCTGCCTAATGATTTGGGTGAAGGAAAAGTGTCCTGAAAGCTTTGGAAGATTCTTGGCTGTTATATGCTTAGCAAGATATAGCCCATACAGCTTAGGCTAATGCAGCAGTGATGCATATGAAGAACATCAAAGACATTTCCATGCTCATACACAGTGTGTCTTTGAATTTGGAACATGCATTGGTAGGTCAGCCCACCAATGGTCTTACCCCAGTATAAGGGTGAGCTGGAAATTAATTGCCCCTTCCTCCCATCCTGGCCTTCTAACAGCCTATGCTTGTTTCTGGACCAAATTGCCGGTGTTGCCAACCAATACTATCTTTACTGAGTGGCATGGCCTATTTATGAAGTTATTTGATTGCTTGTTTATACTTTCATTAACTATGTGTGTGGTTTTGTGTAAAAGGTCATTTTCAACCACCACCAGAGCTGCAGGGAACAGCACAAGACAGATAGTTTGCAAGTAAAATTTGGGTTTTACAATAAACTAAGGCAATAAAACAGAACTGAGTCAATGTGATCTGAAGCAAACCAAAGCCGGCAAGCATATACTACATTTATCATATGTACTGAGCAAGCAGACATATAAAATATCTAACAGCATTAATGGAAGAACTTCAAATAAATCAGGCAGTCATAAAAAATGTGGCCTTTAGCTAAACATACTATTTAGAAAATGCCAACAGTACGTCATCTGCTTCAGTGCTAATAAGGCAAGCTTGTCTAATACAGCCCATGGGCTTAATTTTTAATTATTTGTTCATTAAAACCTGACAATCATATTAATGATGACAGAAAAGATGAAAAGAGAAACAGTTGAAATTATGGTAGCTGTATCTCAGTCTGTGATTCCCATAAGTCAAGTGCAAAAGTTCAACAATATCTTCTCTACAGTATAGGTTTAAGTTTTGAAACATTTTAATGGTAAAACACTGCTAAAACAGAAGCAGTGACAAATATGGTGTTTACCTTAGATAGGCTTACCATTTCAGAGAAAAATTAAGATAATCCACAATATTTAAGCAAAAGAATTGAAGAGAGAAATGGTGAAAACTGCACTAGTGATAAAACACTTATATAGTCAACCATGTTTGAAGGCATTTCATAAAATAGTACTGGAACAAAATGTTGTGAAGTAACTTAAAATATATTGCACATGTTGCATCTGTGGAGGATGCATACCTATATACATAGTCTCTGATATCCAACTCTCCTGCTAAAATGACTAGAATATTCATTTTCTTCCCAAACAGTATTCCCCTTGGAATACCAAGCAGTATAAGATAATGGGAATATGTCATGCCTTTATACTGCTAACTTTTGAAATGAGGAATGTAGGGTGAGAGTCAAGTAGTGGGAGCAGAGTTTAAGTTTAGGGAGCAGAAGGAAGTCTTAGAATAAGGGAGAGAGGGGGAGTTTTAGGTTTATTGAGCAGCAGAGGAGTTTTAGGTTTAGGGTGTGATTAGGGAATTTAGGGTTTGGGAGCAAAGGGGTGATTTAGGGTTATGAAGGATTGTGGATGTTAGGTTTAAAGAGCAGGAAGGGGAAGTTTTAGGTTTAACAAGTGATCAAACAGTTTACAATTAGGGAGCAAAAGTGGAGTTTTAGGGTTATTGAGCAACTGGAGAATTTAAACTTAAGGAATAGAAAGGGAGTTTTTAAATTAGATTTGAAGTTCTGGGATGGTTGTGGGAGGATCATATAAGTTGGAAGGACTGGGGTAGCTGGAGGGTGGGTGTAGAATAGTGACTGCTTGTACCTTGACAGCTACTGTAGTTAAAGGAAGCACGTGGAGGAGGGTTGAGTTAAGCAAGTTCAGTTATGTGCAAGTCATGAATGTGCATGCAGGTGAATTCATGTTGGCTGTACAATAAACTGATGATAACTTGCAGTCCCTGTCTCGACTGGTCATTCAACATGGTGCCAGGAGTGGGATGCCAACTAAATATCGTCCAAGTGTAACGAACGGCTTAAGTGCAAAACTTAAATGAATATACTTTGATGGCATGGCAGATGGATTTCACAGACCTGAACCATTGCTGTTTGATGGCAATGTTGCAGAGAACTGGAGTGGGTTTACACAAGAATATGAAATTTTCATACAGGCTGCACATTCAGATAAAGATGCACGCACATGAGCATTTATACTTCTCAGTTTTGCGGGCTCAGAAGCTATTGAGCAAGAGCGTTCTTTTGTGTATGCACCTGCTGTTTATGCAGAAGAGGGAGAAAACAGCTGTCATTGCTCAGGATGAGACCCGCGGAGATCCATAATGTTTAAAGAGTAAATTTCAAAAACTGTGTAACCCCAAATGAATATAATGATGGAGAGACATAAATTCAATACCAGAAATCAAAAACCTGGTGAAACTATGGAAGCATATATTACCGACTTAAGAAATAAAGCAAAAACATGTAGATTTGGGTATCTACAAGACAATTTAATAAAAGACTGCATTGTATGTAGCATTAATAATGACACTGTAAGAAAAAATATACTATGTGATATTGAATTAATATTGGGCAGAGCAATTGAAATTTGCCTGATACATGAACTCATAGAAAAGCATACTGGTATGCTTGCAACATCTGCTGCTGCGAATGTTGACAGTGTGCCACAAAAACTAAGACAAGACAACCTCAAAACTGTAACTTGAAGAGCTGTGCCATACCACCTGCCATTGCTAACTGTCAAAATTGTGGGGGCAGTCACGAACCTAAATGAGAAAAGTGTTTAGTCTATGGTCAACAGTGTCACAAATGCAAAAAGTGGAAACAGTTCAAGAAGTTCTATAGATTAGCACAGACTCATGATAAAATGTTTCCAACAAAGACAGTGGATCAAACTGGTCAAACTAGGTAAGACCGTGGCAGCAGTGATGAAACTTTTTATGTTGATGATGTTTCTGTGGTCAGCAAGACAGTTGACACAGTGGACTTTCACTTGTCAGCAAAGAGTGAAATATTTTGTACTGTACAAATTAATGGGAAGCAAGTACAGCTTAAAGAAGACAATGGATCCAAATGTAACATTGTATCAGCAAAAGCTTACACAAAAGTAAAAGGTGGAGAGAACTTCAACAAGGAGCACAAAACTAGTTGCTTATGGTGGCAAAGAAATTCAGAAGGATGGCTCTGTAGTCCTTCCTTGCAATTCTGCAGGTAACTGTTATGATTTACAATTCTATGTAGTTTGAAGAGATGTACAGTCTTTATTAGGCCTAGAAGACAGCCTAAGAATGGGTTTGATTTAGCTCAGTAAAGAAGTGCACCATTTGAATACAAACTAAAATGAGTTTTTCACAACGTATCTTTGAAGAATATGCTGACATCTTCAAAGCTGAACTTGGTAAGTTCCAGATACATATTCTATGAAGCTGAACCACAAAATAAACCCAGTTGTTAGACTTGCACGTAAAATCCCAGTAGTAATGCAAAGTAAAGTAAAAGCAGATTTAGACAGAATGGTGAATTTGGATGTTCTTAATCCTGTGGCAGAGCCTACTAAATGGGTATCATCCATGATGGCAGCCCACAAGAAAAGCTCAGGTGACATTTGGATATACATTGATCCTAGAGACTTAAAGCCCTTAAACATCCTCGTCACCTGATGTGCACAGTAGAGGAGATAGCAGCACTGATGCCAAATTTGACTGTTTTCTCAGTCTTAGATGCCAAGAACTCCTTTTGGCCAATCTCGCTGGGTCACAAGTCTTCTTAATTAAAACATTCATTACACCATTTGGGAGATACAGGTTTTTAAGAATGCCATTTGGAATCAGTTCTGCCAGTGAAGTATCCCAGCATGCCACGGAACAGATATTTGCTGGATATCCTTGTGCCATTATTGTGGATGACATTATCTTTGGGTGCAGTAGTGAAAATGAACATAACAGAAATCTCAGGAAAGTTCTAGACCATGTACATGAGGTCAACCTCAAGCTAAATCCTTTAAAATGTAAATTCAAACTGAAAGAAGTCACCTACATTGGTCACATGTTCACAAGTTCAGGGCTACAGCCAGATCCATCAAAGATAACAGCAATCAGTGAAATGTCAGTCTCGGGGAATGTTACATCTTTACAGCAGTTTCTAGGTATGATTAATTATTTGGGAAAATTCATCCCGAACCCCAGTGAACTTTCTGCACCATTGCATGAGCTGACATGTAAAGATATAACATGATTGCGGTTTGAACAGCACCAAGAGGCATTTGATACTTACAAAAAAACAATTGCCAGTCCACGCACACTGAGATACTATGATGTCCATAAGCCTGTGAAACTTTCCTGTGATGCCTCTCAGTATGGACTTCGTGCAGCATGTCTTCAGGAGGGCATTCCAGTTGCATATGAATCACATACCCTGACTCAAGCAGAGGTGCACTATGCCCAAATAGAAAAAGAACTTCTTGCTGTTGTGCTTGCATGTTCCAAATTCAATGACTATATATACATAAGGCCAATCCAGATTGAAACAGATCACCAGCCACTAGTAACAATTTTGAACAATCTGATACACACAGCCCCAGCCTGATTACAATGCATGATGTTAAAACTACAGAAGTACAGTTTTGCTATTGTCTACATGAAAGGTAAACACATGTATTTTGCTGATGCCTTGTCACGCTCACCCAGCAAGATGACAGAACAACACGAAAATGAGACAGCTGATTTTGAAGTCATGGAAGTCAAGCACATTTCATCATCACGGCTTGATGAGCTAAGAAATCGCACTGCTAAAGACTCACTTCTTCAAAACTGAGTAATATCATCAACCAAGGCTGGTCAACCCATCAAACAAGTTTGCCACTTGAAATTCAGCAGTATTTTCCATTTAGGGATGAGTTCATAGTAGAAGATGGCATCATTATGAAAGGCCCATAAGTAGTAGCTCCTAAATCATTGCAAAAGAACTATATACAAATTCTGCACATAGGCTATCCAGGCACTGAATCAACTCAAAGTAGGGCAAGAGGCATTGTGTTCTACCACTCAATGTCCAAATATATTGAAAGAGAGACATTTTCTTGTTCAGTCTGCAACAGTAGCAAACCACATCAACAAAAAGAACCTTTTCATCTACACCCAATCCCTGATTTACCATGGTCAAAAGTAGCAGTAGATATTTTTGAATGCAATGGGCAACATTAATTGGTCCTAGCTAATATCTACTCTGGATGGTTTGAAGTCGAATTACTTCATGATTTAACATCTAGCACAGTAATTACAAAACTGAAGAGGCACTTGTCAGTCCATGGAAACCCACATAAAGTCATCTCAGATAACGGTGCACAATTCACTGGTCAACAGTTTAAACACTTTGCTGCATCTTGAGACTTTTTTAATGTAACCAGCAGTCCTGAATACCCACAAGCAAATGGTCTGGCTGAGTGTGCAGTTTGCAGTGCAAAGCATTTAATGGAAAATTCCAAAAGAGATGGAACTGATGTATTCCTTGATTTACTAAACCTTCAAAACATTCCTCGTGATGAAACGGTTTACCTTCATTATGCTGAAAGTGATTTGTGTGATCACACTGTTGTGTGACCTTAAATCATGAAATTCAACATGTTTCCGAATCGAAATGTCGAAACTGGTTTCCTGGAAAACCAGATTCGAACATTTTTCGAACTGCAGCACAACAGTAAAAGTTAGGAGACATTTCCGAATGTCTCCAAACATTGTTAAGCCCCCCTGCAGCCCCCTTGTGGGGGGCTGTGCACCCCACACCCCTGCTACTTTAATATACAAACTCTGAGATTGCACTACAGTGAGGAATAGGGTGCATTACCCAATCCCCGCTATAGTGCGATCTGCGGGTTCCGGCATGTAGCTCGCGAGACAAATGCCCGTGAGCTACATCACCGAAACTGGAAGGCCGCAGCATCGCTAAACCATACAGCGGTGCTGCCAAAAGGCAGATATGCCGTGGAAAGCTATGGCGGTAGGAAAACTTACAAAAGCAAACATGCAGGCTGTCAAAATACAGCGTACACGGCCGGCAAATACACACTGATCGAGAAGACAAACGGCACAACGGTAGTGCTACAAAAGTGATGCAAAAACATAAATGCAACTATTACTTACTGTTACAGCCCCTGTTGTCCATGCAAACACAGCAAATGGTCCCCGAGAAGCAGAAAGTAAACTCCACATCATGTACAGTAAAACACAGCACAGCTTACCCTGAGAAATGGTGAATAGAATACTAGGTCATGTGTTAGGCTATACCCTTAAAGGTACAGACACTGTAGTGTCAGAGTCAATATCCCACACACACTACAACCTAGTGAAAAAACAGTTTGTGCACTAGTAGGAAGCTGTAGCATAGGACAGACCCAAATATGAGGCATGCCTGCAACAAACAGTACCTATCCTGTCAGGGCCCCTGAGTGCAGTGTTAGGTGTGAACATGCCAACCTGGTAAAGCATAAAATACTAACCCAGTAGCAGGAGATATAGTAGCAGTAACCCATCTCCCACTCCACATCAGTGTAAGTCATGCAGGTCTTGCCAAAGCCGTCCAGTTGTCCCTGCAACAGGAGTGTAGACAAGTACGCAGTCCCATGTAGGCAGACAAGGGTGTAAAACAGAAGTACCTCCCTATGTAACATCTGCCACTGAAACTGGGACCAGGCCCTACACCCTTATTGGCCAGCAGCAACAACTGGGAGTTAATGGGGGCCGGTGCAGTACACTCAGAACCTGTGCTGCAATTAGGCTTTGTGGACACCTACCAGATTTCAAGCATATGGCAACTCCAGGGCTGTGTTAACTGCTGACATTGAAACCATAGCGGAGAGGCAGTCGGAGACGGGTGGAGTGCACAAAGCTGTACAGGGCCACTGTGACAGTCAGTGCTAATACAACGGTACAAGACAAGGAGGCGTAAAGCGAGTAACCCACTGTCTGGAAGGGACTTGCTCCAAGGCTGGTTGTATATCCCATACCAAGCTAGACTGGCTGTGATGGATTCTGAGAGGCCATCAACAAGTGCTGCTACCATGCTGGAATCTATGTATCTGTATAGCCACGGTTTGCTTTACAACAGATACAGCACAGTGCCCAGCCAACATGGCAAACAAATGCTGGTGGTGGAGGGGTACCTCTACCATTTGGAACATGAGGCACCACCAAAATGGTACTGGGCATGTATCGAGTGGAGAGTAAAGGCATGCAGAGGATGTGCCATCACTGTTCACCAGGAAGAGGGTGAAGAATTGCTGAAATCACTGCCACACCAGCACGGCCCGGATGCAACAATAGCCCAAGTGGCTACACTGCGAGCAGAACTGCGGCAGAGGGCGGTAACTGGTAATGAATTGCCAAGCTTGGTAATGCAGAATGTCCTAGGCACAGCAGATGACAATGTACTACAGGAAATGCCTTGTCGTGCAACCCTTCGATGAAGCATTACCAGGGTACGGCAGCGGGCATGGGCATCCATGGCTACACCTCCAGCAATGCTTGCAGATATTGATGTCAGCCAGTATCCACTCCGTAGTGGCAGCTTCATCCTCCATAGAAGATTGGATATGGATGGTACAGCTTCCTTGGTACTACTTACTACCACACAGAACTTGACCGACCTGTGCAGGTCCGACATCATTCTTGGTGATGGCACCTTTCCCACACGGGCTGATATATGTTGCCAGCTATATACATTACATGGCTGTATTGGCACCCCCACCTCAACAAGGATCGTACCCCTGGTGTACTGTCTCATGACACGGAAGTCGGAGTCTGCATACACCACTTTATGGGAGGTACTGAAGGGTATGGCTGCTGAACAGGGATCCACCTTGTCTCCACAGTATATTATGACTGATTTTGAGAAGGCAGCAATTCATGCCAGCCGGAAGGCATTCCCTAGGAGTATTCTGAAGGGATGCCTATTCTATTTTGCACAGATCATCTGGCGGCAGATCCAGCATCACCACCTTGTCTCCCTCTATGGCACAGACACTGCTTTCTCCATTGCCATCCGCAGGCTAATAGCATTGGCATTCCTACAATTGGATGATGTTGGCCCTGCATTTCTGGACATTGTGGCTTCCTTACCGGAATGTGCTCAGCCAATTGGCATATTTCTAGACCATCATTATGTACAAGGCCGACCACGCAAGTATGCATCCCGCTGTTCAGTACAGACATGAATGCCATCGTCATACCCTCTGCGGTTTTGGAATGCGTCCAATGTCTCAGAAATGGACTTCCCGCATACTAACAACCAGGTGGAGGTGTGGCATCGTCGGCCGAAGGTATTACTGGGACGCCCTACTGTACAGCTAGCCAACCTTCTGTGTGTTCTGCAGCAGGAGCAGAACTTGACGGATACCTGATGTGAATCTCTTCTGAGGGGGATGCCTGTAATACCGCGTAGGAAGGCTATTGTAGTAAGGGAGCGTCGCCTAAAGCACATCTTACAACATAAGTGTGACTACAGTGATGTGCAGGATTTCCTCCATGCTGTGACACATTTCTACAAGTTGTGCTACTGTTTGAGTTTAGTACGCACCAAGCACTACACACATCACATTGCATATTCAATTAATAAAGGCTTTGTCCATAGCACACAGGTTCCATGGTACCACTTTCCTGCCCACGTGGCATGCTATGCCAGCCACAGTTTTGACTAACTGTTGCATATGGTGGCTTCTAAGGGGGTGCACAGTGTATCACTGTGGGGGTTTGTATGTGCCACCTGTGGTTAGGGTGTAGGGGTTCCCTCAATTCTGACAGGGAATTGTCCACAGTCCTTTGTCACTGCAGCTAATTTGTCATCCTGCCATGTGTCTACATCCAGCTGTCTCACAGGTGGGTGTCACACTGCCTAGGTGCCTGAATCCACGATCTGCACCTAGAATGCCAAATTCAAATGAGTGAATGTGCCAATGTGCATTCGCTCATTGGAATTCGCAACATTTGCAGTCAACATTCCCCAAAACTTGAAGTTGTACTTTCGCACTTTGCTGCATCGTACAACTTACTTTCAAGATAATGAAGGCAAACTGATAAAACACTTGGCTCACTAGCTCAAAAACTTATGTCAAGAAAAACATGGACAACTCTTCCAGTCAGTAAACAGCTGTTAGTGCCTACCTCAAAGAGTAATAAGGAGGTCAAAGCTCAACTATCAAAAAAGCTTCACTCACAGAAGTTATTCTATAACAAAACTAGTAGGCCTCTTCGACCATTGTTGGAAGGTGAAATTGTTTGAATGTAGACTTTAAAAGGTCATAATGATGTAGGTATTGTGAAGGAATTTGTGCTGAACCAAGGTCCTATATAAGTCAGTCCAAAGAAATAGACCATAGGAGAAATCACAGACACATTTTGCCTGTCCCAGAGCCAAAACCACAACAGACGAGTGTGCTGGTGATTTCAGGTTCTTGAGTGAATTGTCAACCAATCAGCTTCAAGAAGAGAGACTGCCTTATTCAAATGGTTTTAAAATACAAAGTAATGCTTCAGTACTGAATAAACCTCTAAAGACAGTTCTTGTTTCTAATTCAAATCAAAATCTGTATGTGACATGGGCAGGAAGAATCTGCAAACCCAGTCCTAAATATATACTGTGAATTGGACTTCAAATTGGATAGGCCATGTTGAACTGTTAATATGATATTTAATTCTGGAATGTGTTTAAAGAAAATATTAAAGTAAATTTGTTCATGTATTTGAAATCAAGAACAAAGTTAAAGAGGGAGGAAGTAGAACAGTGATTGTTTGTATCTTGACAGCTTCTGTAGTTTAAGGAAGCACATAGGGAAGGGCAGTGTTAACCAAGTACAGTTATGTGCAAGTCAGGAATGTGCGTGCAGGTGGATTCATGTTGGCTGTACAATAAACCATTGATAACTTGCAGTCTCTGTCTCCACTGGTCATTCAGCATAGGGTACTTGGGATTTTATGTTGCTTGACAGGTTTTAGTTGCTTTTCTTGGACTGGATTTGATTAAATCTTCATCAGTGTACAATGTTTCATTTTAGTGATATAGATCATATATCATATCCATACACACACACACACACACACACACACATATATATATATATATATATATATATATATATATATATATAGATAGATAGATAAATAATGTGTATGTGTGTCTGTGTGTGTGTTGTTTGTGAGGTTTTTATGTTTAAGGCAAGAAGTTTCAAAATTCTAATTTACTAACCAATGATTACTCCTTCTCTACCTAGAACTGTTCACCTGTTTTGAAGTTCATATGATAACTCCCTCTGGATTCTTCTAATTTTGTTGCTTTTGTTAATTTACCAATTGGTTTATATTCTCAAGACTCATTAATCTATGCAGAATCAAAGTGACTATCTTCTTCTTTCGGTTTTTCCCAGTTAGGGGTCGCTACAGCGAATCATATTTCCACTCATGATTGGCAGTGGAGTTTTACTGTGTTGAGTTGCCAGCCTGGCGCCCAACCTTCCACAGAAGGCACACACATGCACTCACACCTAGGGTCAATTTAGAGTGTCCAATCCACCTACAGCATGTCTTTGGGATGTAGGAGGAAACTGGAGCACCCAGAGGAAACCCATGCAACCACAGGGAGGACATGCAGACTCCGCACAGAAGGCACCCCAGCCGAGGATCGAACCAGGGAACCTCTTGCTGTGAGGTGACAACGCTAACTGCTCCACCACCATGGCCACCCAGAATCAAAGCGACTATACTTATAATAATTTCTCCTGTGTTTTAGAATTCCTTTTAGTCTTTCCATCTTGTTTAACATATCATTATAGTTGCAGATCTTGTGCAGACTATGAAGATAAAAACTTTTCTTTGTATCCCATTCACAGAGTTAGTTGTTATAGCACCTACCTGTGGCTGGGTGTGGGCAATGCTGGATTTACCCAAACACAGCCATAGGTTATTGCTATTATACAATGACATTATTTAAGAAAAAAATTACTTACTTTTCTTAAATAATGTCTTTGTGTAATGTATCCGTGGTGCTCCTCTGCTTTCTTTAGATATCCTGCTGCTTTTTTGATATACTGTGCATACGTATGGGACTTACTTTCCCACATTTATGCAGTATATCAGTGGTTTGAAAAGGAAGCAACAAAGAAAGGAAGAACAATCTCCTTTGCTTCTTTAATTATTTAAAAAAAAAATGGAAATCCAGACAGTTCTGAGGTACAAGAGAAACAGGACAGGAATACAAGGAAAATCAGGTACTTTCTTTAGTTTTACATAACGTATCGTTTTTTTCTTGTATTTCTACCCCATCTCTCTCTCTCTTACCTCTAAACTGTCAAAATTTCAGATTTTTTATTTCTCGACCTGAACTTTTTTCTATTGGTATATGCTGGATTTTACAATGGGCACACTGGTTGGGCTGACCAATCAATGTGCATGTTTTTGAATGTTAAAAGCCAGTCATATGGATTTACCTATGAGCCATTGGCAATCACAGTTTATCAAAAAATAAATACTAAAAACGGTTAGCCAAAAAAAAAAAAAATCTTTTTTTTTTTTTTGCAGGGGGGCACACCTTCACATACACCCTCCCCCCTTGCATGGGGGGCAAGCTCATACCCCACCCCCTTGAAATTATGTATACCAACTGCTCAGTCACACAACAATGAAGAAAAGGTGAAAACCCTCTGAAAACAGTACCGTTGGCTCACACAATGCAATACATTGTAGCAAAACTCACAGCAACATTAAATGTTCGCACTTAAGCCGTTGCACCATCAGTGCCGTGAAAATCCGTAAGTAAGCCATTATAAAGTCATCATTGAAATCAGTCATGTTAATAAAGCCTGTGGCAACCAAAGTGTAACTTCTCTGTCTCTTTAGAGTGTATACTCCTTCTCTGGTTCCCATCTGCATCTTGCTGTCCATCAGTCTGTTACCCACAGTATCACAATGTAAACCATCTGCAGGCTTACTAGTCTGCATATTAATTGGCTGCATGTGGGAGTACCTTAATATGGGGTTAAAGACTAAGCATGCCACATCCACAGTCTTGATCTTTTGTATTTGTTTTATTATCCAGAAAAAGAATTCTGTTAGCTTTGCCTTCCATGACTTTTAAGGGGACAACAGCCCACAGTCTGTGCAGATCTTTACTGGGTATCTGTAGTTCCACCTAAATCAGCTTTTGGATTCAGTGCATAACTGTCCTCATAGCCTGGAGCAGGGATTTTTGCAAAGCAGTTAAAGCAACAAAAACTCTATCCAAAATGTCCCATCTTATTGGTCTCAGATTAGGCACAGTGTCCCAGTTTATGAAAGGCATGACCTTGTTAAGCCATCCAGTTGTAATGCCTGTGATGTGGAAAAAGCTGATATCTCCACAATTTTTCCCACATTTTATGTTTATGGAAGACTGTTTCTGAGGGTCATTGGTAATATTTCTGCATAGGTTCCAGAAATAACCCTGCTATATGGTTACTGGCGTTTTGAAAGAAATGTTCTCTTCTTGTCAGGAGCTATATATTCAAACATCAAAATGTCAAGAATTGTATATTTCATTATATGTGAGGAATTTATAACTTTTCTTTTAGTAGCATGGAATTGCTTGTCGTGTACATACTCAATACTTAGACAAGCTACATGCCCTGTGTTGCAAAGGAACTATACTGTATGGGTCATAGCAGCTTAGTTTAAAGAGAAAAAAATGAATTTGGAAATCGTTCTACCTCTGAGGAGTACTGAACCAGAGATGCTGTTTATCTTTTATTTCTTCTTGGGACTGTTGTATGGATTTCGGAAATATTTCATATGCAGAGAAAGCTGAATTAAATTTCTTGCATTTTCTTTTTCCTGTTGGACTATGGGCGTGATGAAATCTATTAAAATTTTATTCAGCAAAGCATTTTCTACTTGGTACTGTAAAAGGTTAGTACAGTCTGTTTTTCAAAGACTGTATGCTAAACATCCAGTAATCTGCCTGGGTGTTATCAGGGCCGGCCTTAGGTAAACTGGTTCCCTAGGAAGAAAGGCTCCATAGCCCCCCCTGCTCCCCCCCCCCCAATACACACACATTTCCCAAGCGCCGCCTGGCCTACTCACATTACAGATTACTTTTGTTTCTCCCTTTTTCTCGCAGTGTGTACTACGCTTCATTTTTTCTTGCAGTTATTCATTCATTCATCCATTATGTTCTAGATAAGTAAGACTGCACTCTGATAACTGTAGAAGAAAGAACTGCATTAAGCCTGAAGTTATGGAGGTTTAGAGGCTCTAAGGTACATTTTAGAGTTTTTTTAACAGCCTTTGTCATCCAGTGTTTGTCTAAACAAACATTATGATCAAAGAAGACATTTATTCTTAACCTTCAACTTTGTTTTTTCCTGCATCGTTTCAGCACATCCTAACTGACCAAGACTACACTGTATTAACAAAATTAAACTGGGGTCTTGGCTGCTAGGCACCTGGAAGCCATGGGATTATATATTTTCTGAGGAGCATTTTAGATTTTTTTTTCAACCTTTTGTTGCAATGATAACATGAACAAAGATCATAGATATGGAAACAAATTCAATCCTAGTTTTTTTTTTTATTTCAGTAAAGAAATAAGTTACATTCAACTTTTAATGCTCAACGCTAACAAAAAATCAGTTCACAATAAACTGAGAAGACAAATGCTTGTGAAGATACATACATCATATCTGGGAATAGTACCTGCCCCCTAGCCTGCTACCTCAAAATATGTAGTCACTTTGTGTATCCCCCTCTGATGTTAAATTGGGATTAAAATTAAGGTACAAATACCCACAGCTGAATCTCAAGATGCTGCTGCCACATTTATACAAAGCATGCCTCTTCACCCTCTAACCCCCTCAAAAGTTAGACACCTTCTGTATACCCTTCTGATGTCAGACTGAGACAAAACAATCAGAACATAATATATTTGTGCAGACTTATATAAACAACATGCTTATTTACTCTTCCCCCAAAAGCTAGCCACTTGTATATATATATATATATATATATATATATATATATATATATATATATATATATATATATATATATATATATATCAGATGCTGGATTGTGAGGAAAATAGATAAAAAAAAGGTTTCAATAATGTTTCCAACTTGTTACTTCTACAAGGTACAGTGCTTCTATACAAGAACCCTCCATACACCCCTCTGAAGTTTGTGAGGAAGGTTAAAGAAATAATTACCACACTGTCCTCAGCCCAGCACAAGATATAATGACCTCTAATGTTTGGGAGGAATTTTAAAGAAATAATGACACTGTCCCCAGCCTTCCATGCAAGTACAGCAATTTCAATTCTATATGACAGCTCAAAAAATTATGCTAATTTGTTCATCCAGTATTTCTGATAGAGTAGTCTGCAGGGATTTTTTTAAACATCTGCTAACTTATTGCACTCCTAAAAAATATGTTCACAATTACCTCTTTCTTCCACATGATACCTTTACCGTTTACAATCTACCTGAGGAAATTTTTTTTGCAGTCTGCTTGGGGTATTAAAATACCCATGCAAACACTTCCAAGCAAAGATTATTCTAACAACATTTTAAGTATATAACTGTACTGTAAACAGCACTGCAGGAATTTAGGAAATACTACGATAACAGTATTATATGTAATTAAGTAATTATGTTTTGGCGCCAAATTTGAGTCAGATGACTTGTATATAAGCAATTAATGAACTGAGGAATATGTTCTGAAGAAGTCTGGTTTCAGATGAAAGCGCTTAACGATTTGTAACACTGTATTTGGAATAAACTTTGTGTGTCCAAGCCGAGGATCTATCGTTTTGTGTTATCCTGCCTTTAGCAACTCATTCATTCTTTAAGAAGTTGTCAGTGTTTTGTACTGTAAGAGTAATATTTAAAATCTGTCCCTGATGTTAGGCCTTTGCCCCTCCCATACATTATTTTGGCTTTTTTTCAACTAGAATTCTTGTGCTATGAGGTTGAGAGGTATGGTATTATGTGACATGGTTTCATTGTACTATTATGCAGTCCGAAAAGTAAAGTCAAAGAAATGGCAGCACATCACTTCCTATCCATCTTTTGTCTTTCATATTTTAAAGAACCCAAATGTGACAATGTAGTGCTTTCAGGAAGAAGCAAGCAGTATACTGGTACAATACTGACTTAAGGCAGTGCCGCTGGCAAAGAAGCAAAGTATATAAATAACAGATGTGACATGGGAATGTCATGGATAAGCATCAGTGTATCTGTATGACGGATGTGGCATGGGAATGTCATGGATGAGTATCACTGTATCTGTATGACAGATGTGGCATGGGAATGTCATGGATGAGCATCACTTTGTATGACAGATATGGCATGTGAATATCATGGATGAGCATCAGTATATATGAATAATAGATGTGGTATGGAAATGTCATGGATGAGCATCGGAGGATCTGTATGACAGATGTGGTGCAGGAATATCATGAATGGGCATCAGAGTATTTGTTTAATAGATGTGGCATGGGAATGTCATGGATGAGCATTAGAGTGTATGAATAACAGATGTGGCACAGGAATGTCATAGATAAGCATCAGAGTATCTGTATAACAAATTTGGCAAGGGAAAGTCATGGATGAGCATCAGAGTAGCTGTATGGCAGATGTGGTATGGGAATGTCACGTATGAGCATCAGAGTAGCTGTATAATAGATGTGGCACAGGAATGTAATGTACGACCATTGGAGTATCTATATGACACATGTGGTACAGGAATATCATGGATGAGCATCAGAGTATCTGTATAACAGCTTCAGCACAGGAATGTCATGGATGAGCATCAGAGTAGTTGTAGGACAGATGTGCTACTCCCTGATGGAATAATGTGTTGCTCTGGGACCATTCTTTGCTATAGTAATGCCACAGATAAGGGACAGACCATATGTCTGTTTGTTATGTAACTCACTGATAGAAGTCTATTGCATGTTGGCAGCATTGTAATCTATAGGCTGTCAGTGCTGAGTAGCAGAGCACCTACTTATATGTTATTCGGGTTTCTGGTGGTAGCATATAGAACTTTAATACCATTCTGAATGGCACTGTAAGCAGCAAAGAGGTACAGGAATTCTGACTTTGGCAAAAATGAAAACCACCTGATACAGTATGAACATAAATTGATTAATTTTAGTAATTGGCTTAGTTTATTGTATCACTCTTGGAGGATCCGATATCTGTCAGCAGAGGTGGACATGGTCAACAGACCATGTTGCTTTGCTAAGGATGGGCTGCACCTGTCCCCCCTAGGCTTTTAGATATTGGCTGAAACTTTATCTAGCCCCTTTGACCCTTTTCAGGAAATGCTAAAAAGACAAAATTACCAACATAATGAAAAAGTCTCCAAGCAACCTTAAGGTGTTACTGCTTAATGCTAGATGCCTAAATAAAAAAAAAAAACTGCATACTCTTCAAGCCCTCCTCAGTCTGGAGAATGTAGACATCTGTGCCATGACCATGACTTGGTTTAAAGCCATATAAAATACTCCGGCAGTGCAAAGCTACCTAGTCGCACACTTAGAACAACAACAGCACAGACTGGGGCCAAAGGTGGAGGTATCTCCTTCTACATTAACAAACATACCTCCAGGTTGGTCAAACAGGATGATACCATAGAGCTCATCCACATGCAAGTCACCATATATGTCCCTCACCATATCATGGCTACCTACAGGTTGCCATCTATGATCCTAGAGTTTTACGACTCTTACCTACACCTAATGGAGGTGCTCACCATCCAGCCAAACACCCTGTTTGTGGGTGACTTTAACTATCCCTCTATAGGCTAGAAAACTTGCACTGCCTCAGATTCACAGGAACAATGCTTCCTGGATTTTATTGACACGAATACCCTGGAACAAACAGTGCACGTTCCAACCAGAGGATCAAACATACTGGATCTGGTACTCACCAAAATGGGAGCGCATTGCACCCCCCCCCCCATATCATGTCCTTTCTAGTGAGTTTGGATGACAAAGCTGTCCCCTTTGAAGAAAAAAATCAACCTGGAAAACCCAGCTAAACCAGTAACAGTGAGGAATTATTCTGAGGAAACTACATCCTATTAAATGCAAGTTTGTCAAAATTCAGGGCTTTCTCTAACCTCGAGAATACAAATACCTATGCAGAATTATTCACAGAGTCCCTATTGAAATATGTGAATGACTGCATTGAGGCTGCCATACCTACCAGAAGTAAACCCAAAACAAACATTAAAAACATTAAAAGAAAACCCCACTGGTTGAATCCTCACCTAAACAGGGTATATAATAAAAGGAAAAAAACGCATGACCAACATCAGGAAGAGCAACTCCCTTAAAGACAAGTGCTCTCTTATATAACTAAACAAGTTTGGTGAGTACCAGTATTTAAATTGATTTTAACTGTGTGTTGCAGAAATATTAACTGAACTGGAAGTTAGTCAGTGTTTGCTGAATTTTGTTATTTGCTAGTAATTACAGGTGTGGGGGTAGCCACATTCTTTGATTTCCTGTCCTTGCCTATTTAAGTGGTACAGTGTGAAATATTTTCTGCTTAAAAACCTCAGCTTTGGCCAGCTAAGAACTTGCTGTATTCAACTGGACGTATAAGAGAATTTAAGTACCTTTATCTGCACTTTTTCTTCAAAAAAATACAGTATTTAAATTGATTTTAACTGTGTGTTGCAGGAATATTAACTGAACTGGAAGTTTTGACTCTGCTCTTCAGTTAGTTCCACCCACCCTCCCTGTTTTTGTTTTGGTGTTAATCTTAGTGACCTTGAAACTGCCCGCCCCTCCTGTAAATTTGTGTTTGGATACTCCTTCTGGGCCCATCTCATTTGCTCACTCAACTGAGTGCAGTGAGATCATATTCTGATTTCAGGCACTCCTACTGTGTACAAAGAGAGCATCTGGGAAACAGAAAAAAAAAATTTAAGCTTGTTTCCTGCCTTTCCTGTTAAGTGGTATAGACTATTTGTAGGCTTCTGAGCCCCCAAGCCCTTCTGTGTTGGAGGGAAGCCTTCTAGCTTAGTTTTTTTCTTATAACTAGCCAGTTTTCCAGTTTCAGCACTCAAATCTGTTTCTTTGATCTCAGCACTTGTTCAGAAAAAAAAAAATCATCTGCTTTTACTGTACTTGTGTTTCTACCTACTTTATTTTACTTTTGCATCATCTTAAAAGTACTCAATTGTATTTATTACTGCTTGGTGTAACTCATTCTAAGCCTTTTGGTTTAAACACTTGGGCTTCGGACCAGTTGTTTTGCACTGAGAGGGTTTGTGGTCTGCACTGTAGTGGCAGAACAGGTAGCTTACATCCTTCTGGGTTGGGAACTGCTGATTGAGGGCTCAGTGTCTGTTATTCTAATAGTGTATTAATTCTGGTTTAAGCACATGGGCTTTCAGGACAGTTATTTTACATTAAGAGGGTTCGTGGTCTGCACTCTTGTGGGAGGAGAGGCTGGACTTTGCCCTTCTGAGCTGGGAATTTCTGTTTAAAGGCTTATAGTGCATGCATATCTGAACTGCTTCTTACTGAAGTTGGTGCTTCTTGTTTGCTGTGGCATAGACTGGATTCGGGCCTGCTGGATCTAGCTTTGTTTGTGTAACTTGAGCACTAATCCAGGCATTCTCTGAAGTATTCAATTGTATTTATTACTGCTTGGTAGTAACTTGATTAAAGTGTAGCTATCATTCTAAGTCTTTTGGATTAAGCACTTGGGCTTCAGACCAGTTGTTTTACATTAGGAAGGTTTGTGGCATGCACTGTGGTGGCAGGACAGGTAGCTTTCATCCTTCTAAGTTGGGAACTGCTGATTGAGAGCCCAGTGTCTGTTATTCTTAAAGTGTATTAGTTCTGGTTTAGGCACTTGGGATTCAGGCCAGTTATTTTACATTAAGAAGGTTCGTGGTCTGCACTCTTGTGGGAGAAGAGGCTGGACTCTGCCCTTCTGAGCTGGGAATTTCTGGTTAAAGGTTTATAGTGCCTGAATATTTGAACTGTATCTTACTGAAATTGGTACACCTTGTTTGCTGTAGCATAGACTAGATCCAGGCCTGCTGAATCTAGCTTTGTTTATATGCTTGTTGTTTGTTTGCTTGTTATTTCCCTGGAATGCTAATTCCACCTAATCTGTGACTTCTCAATGCTTCTGTGGATCACTAGTGATATCTGCATTGCTTACTGTACTTATTTCCTTGTTTCACTTGAAAAAAAGTTACTGTTTGTCGTTTTGCATTTAAGTTACCTGTAACACATTGCACTTAAGTTACCTGGCACTTGTGCGCTAAAGCAATTATATAAGTCAGCACTAAAAATTAAAAGCACTACACCCTCACTCCCCACTGGCCCTTGTTTTCAATTATTAAGGAATTCCCAATATTATTCTAGCATGTCCAAAGGTCAGTTGTCAATCTCCTCTCCGGTCCAGCTGGTGAATCTGGGAATCTTGAGGCAATGTTACAACTGCCTCATGTACACAGACAACCCTCTCCTCCTCCCAACAAATTCCAACACATGTGAGAGATGCAACCATATAGCCAAACTGGAGGCTAAGATCTCTCAACTCAGTACTGGCATAATCAGTCAGGAGGAGAAGGAAACCACACTCACTACAATTCCAGTCTCACATAGACCTACCACGACAGCAAACCAAACACATAATCACACAAAAACATACTCGGAGGCTCTAAATAAAGATCTGCTTAAGCAGCAGAGACCTCCAAACAGACACCCAAGCAACCGCTACCCCAAAACAAAACACGTGCAACACATATCTCAGAAAGCCAGTGTGCCGAACAGTCACAGCCCTTAAGACTAAACAACACACCTGATACATTTGTAATAGGTGACTCTATCGTCAGGCACACTGACATCCCGCTCACCAGGCTGAACAAGGAGAGGGTCACGGTGAGCAGCCTGTTGGGTGCTAGGATCCGCCACATAACACAAGCACTCAGGTCACTCCAAGGCAAGTACAAATATGACTCAGTCATTGTCCATGCTGGTGTGAATGACCTGAGACGTACCTCCCTGGACTACATGAAAAGAGACATAAAGGAGCTCTCTGAGCATGTAGCCCAGTCCGGTATGACCCTGACCTTAAGTAGCATCTTACCCTCATCAAGAATGATGCCACAATATGAAGACAAGATGATCAATTTCAACAATTGGCTTAAGTACTGGTGTCATTCAAAGGGGATCCAATGCCTGTCAGCTTGGGATGATATGCTCGACAAGCCACGATGCTTCACTAGGGACAGCTTGCACCTGTCACCCCTGGGCTTTCGGATATTGGCAAAGGCTCTTGCTACCCCCATTGTGCCTTTTTTAGGCAAGGCTCAAAAGACAAACCCACCTCCATAGGTATCACAAGGGATAAGAAACTAAGAGTAATGCTACTCAATGCCAGAAGTCTAAACCTCAAGATGCATGCACTCAAAACTCTCCTTAGCATGGAGAACATCGATATCTGTGCAGCAACAGAAACCTGGTTCAGGGCTCCCAAGAGCACCCCAGCACTACCAGGTTATACCTTGGATATACTGGCTGAGTCATTTTTTGGATTATTCTTCCTTTTTGGTGGCTTGTTATACCTCATACCATGCTTTTCGGCCCCAAAACTTGGACCGAACCACAAAAGGAGGGGGAGTATCGATATTCATCAAAGATACCCACACCTCCAGGTTGGTGGCAAAGCACAAAGCATCAGAGACTATCCATGTGCAACTAACAGTGGGTAAAACTGCCTTCCAGTTTATAGCCTGCTACAGACCACCCTCCCAAACCCAGGAACCCCACTTGGCCTTTCTGAGAACACTGGAAAATATGAAGGACTCTCCAAACACCATTATATTGGGTGACTTCAACTACCCAAACATAGACTGGGAGCATTACTCTAGCTCCAACACCCTAGCCCAAAGGTTCCAAGAATTTATAAACTCAAATGCTATGGAACAACTTGTTACCACTCCCACAAGAGGGGAAAACATACTGGACCTGATCATCACCAACAGAGGGACTCTATGCTCCAGACCAGAAGTGTATCCCTCACTGGTAAGATCAGACCATAAACTAATCTCACTGGATATTCACATCCCGACCCCAGCCCCTGCCCAGAAAACCACAGTGAAAAACTTCTCTAAAGCAAATTTCACACTCCTCAAAACCGAGGTGGAATCCTTCAAAGCCCCGGGCCTGTGGAAAATCTGCCCAGACCGCAGAATCCTTTATAAACGCATTCTATGAACACTTTCAGGAATGCATGGATCATGCGATCCCAAATAAAACCAAGACCCAATCCTCCAAAGGCAGACGTCCTGTCTGGTGGACTCCAGACATAAACAAACTATACAATAGAAGGAGGAAGCTACTAAATGATAGAGCAAAACCCCAAAAAGGGAAGGCATCACTGATCAGTATTAGCAAAAAACTACGGGCACTCATAAAATTTTCTAAGGCCAGCTTCGAGAGAAAAATTGCACAGGACACTAAGGATAATCACAAGGCTTTCTTTAGTTATGTTAGGAACCTGGGTGGTAATTCCCAGATATGCTCAGAATTAGTCCAAAATGACAAAAAATACACTGAACCCACGGACATTGCCAACATTCTAGCTGACAGGTTCAGCGCAAACTTCTCCCCCCCCCCTCCCCACCAAAAGGGCAAATATCTATCCCAGCAGAGTGCTGCCCCCTGACATCTCAGATGCTCAGGTAAGAGCCCTCTCCAAAGCAAAAACACAGCATCAATGGGTCCAGGCGGTGTCCCGGGCTGCATCCTACATGAACTCCAAGAAGAGCTAAACCCAAACATAAAACTACTGTTCAATCTCAGCCTTACTACAGGATATGTGCCCAAAGAGTGGCGTACAGCAACAGTGGTCCCTCTCCATAAAGGTGGTGCCTCAACAGATCCTGGAAACTATCGCCCCATAAGCCTGACTAGCTTGGTCTGCAAAGCTATGGAAAGGATCATCATGGACCTCATAAATAAAGATATTGGGGACCTACAGACACTGGATCCTACCCAGTTCGGCTTTGTTAAGGGCAGATCCTGCCTCTTAAACCTGGTTGATTTCTTTGAAACAGTCACCAAGGCCATTGACGAGGGGAAGGTGGTCCACACAGCCTACCTGGACCTCGCAAAAGCCTTTGATACAATACCACACTCGGGCATTATAGATAAGCTCACCAGCTTAAATATAAACCCCTATGTCACTAGATGGATTGCAAACTGGCTCAAGGACAGAACCCACATGGTTAGAATTGCTGGAGCCATGTCAGACTCCAAACCAGTTACAAGTGGTGTCCCACAAGGCTCAGTCCTGGGACCTCTCTTATTCGGTATATATTTCTCGGAGGTACAGGCCAACACGGAAGGACTGTGGCTGACCAAGTTCACAGATGACTGCAAACTGGGTGCCATAATCGACTCTCCAGCTGACACAAGCATCCTCCAAAAGGGCCTCATAGAAACAGACAACTGGTGCCAGAGCCATGGCCTCAAGCTAAATGCCAAAAAGTGTATAGTCATCCCCTATGGCAAAAACAAAGTGCCCACAAATTACCACATAGGTGGTAATCCATTAAGTACAGAAGAAGTAATTAGGGACCTGGGGACCCAAGTTGATAGCAATCTCTCATTTGACAACCACGTGGCCAAAGTGGTTAGAAAAACATTTTATATAGCCCACCTAATCATGAAGGGATTCACATCTAGATCAGGGGAGGTCATCGTGCCTCTTTACTCATCAGGCCCATAATTGAGTACAATGCCCCTTTTGGGATGTACCTTACCACACACCTGCAGCAACTGGAAAGACCCCAAAAGTACCTCACCAAGAGGATCAAAGGGCTCAAACAGATGCCATATGCTGCCCGGTTAAAGAAACTCCAGCTCTACTCAGTGGCATACCGCCTGTTCAGAGGCAATCTGTGCCTGACGTATAAAGCCATATCCAACACGGAATTAATGGACATGCTGCACCTCAGAAAATCCAAATCCCATCGAGCTACGTGCTCGAGAGACTTGAACCTCAGCACTGAAATAAATAGGACATGCTGGGGGGACAGATTCATAACCCAGAGGCTCCCTTCACTCTGGAATAAAATCCCAGTCCAGGTTAGGCAGAGTCCCTCATTGACTCTCTTCAAGAGGAATCTTGATGAGTGGATGGGAGATCGTAGGTTTACCCCGGGTATCACTTCTGTGTCACTGTTAGGCAGAGGCACAGTATACTAACCTTGAAAAAGGGCATAGCAAAATAAATTTAAAATGGGTGGCGAAAGCCAAACACATTCTGGCTAGGCTTATAAATGCCCTAAGGCAGATAGCCTAGTATGAACCTATGAACCTATGAAGAAACTAAGATGTCTAATTAAGTCTAATGAGGGTAACTATGAGGTCAGGATGGCCTTGCAGGCTAAGAACAATCACAAGGCCTCCTTTGGCTATGTCTGGAACCTTAAAGGTAATAAAAAACAATGTGCTGAACTGGTGATGAATGGTACAACCTTCAGTGATCAGGGTGAGATAGCAAATCTACTGGCAGATAAATTCAGCTCAAACTTCACCCCCACTCCCTCCCCCAGCTTCACTAGATGAAATCCCCTCCAACACACTACCCCATCTATTAGCAGGGACCAGGTGCTGGAAGAACTCACTAAAGCCAAGAACACTGCTTCCATGGGTCCTGACAACATCTCTGGTTGCCTCCTAAACAGTCTTAACCACATCCTATCAGTACCACTTGAGGCACTCTTCAGCTACAGGCTTGAAAAAGGCTATGTTCCAAGTGAATGGAGGACCACAACAGTTATTCAGCTGTGCAAGGGCAGACCATCATTCAACCTGGGGAAGCTCGGTACTATTGTGTACCTATAGTCCATGGTAATGTCGGCCAGAGAGTTGAGCCGTAGGCTGGCGTCCCATTGCTAATCTGTCAGTACGCCAGCCACCAGTTGATGATTGCCTAAGATCCGGCCCAAACGCGGGGCTGGCACCAGAAGCGCGTACGGCCCAAAGACAAAAATAAAAATACTGTAAATACACCATCTGTACACAATATACCCATATACAGACAAAACACAAAAATCCTCACTCAGAAACACACCCCCTATATACATACATATAGCAAAAAATATGTACAAAAATCATGGCCTACAAAACATTCATATCAACGTACTACCTCACCTACACCTATCTCAGAGGTAAGAGAAATGCTTGGAGGAACTTCTACATCAGCAAAAGCTAAAAACGAACAAAAGCAGGGCTGTAAG
The DNA here is from genome assembly GCF_019279795.1 of Protopterus annectens. Lineage (NCBI taxonomy): Eukaryota > Metazoa > Chordata > Ceratodontiformes > Protopteridae > Protopterus > Protopterus annectens. The sequence goes on from NC_056734.1 coordinate 129,683,114, forward strand.
GCAAAAACCAGCAAAAGGCTTAGGCTTCATCTTGCCCAGCTTTAAAAAGTAGAAGCAAAAAGCAGAGTAGAAGAGGAAGTTGCTGGAAAACCATAATAGCAAAGAAAAGATTGCCTAGAACTAAATGGGCAAAGGCATGCCTGCCCCCTTAGAAACCACCCCTTTGGATGATGCAAAGAATCCCAAGATAGAGGAAGAAAGCCAGCAATCCCAAAAGAATTCCTTTGTTGCACCCCTTGACCAAACCCCTAGAGTGGCCCCATGGAAGTGGAAGTGAGTTTGTTTTGACACAAAATCCAGCTGCCTCTCAAAATGCATAGAGAGCTTGCAATCACTGAAACTGCTTAAAATCTATTACAATTTCTTTGTTTTGTTTAATGCCCTTGAAACATCAAAAAAAGAGAAAAAAGCAATTCCTTTTATTGAGGGCCCTTAGTCCTGCTTAAAGGCAAAAATAATTGCCTGTTTAGATAACACCTGTGTAAATCCTAGTGTCAAAAGGACCAGGGGGTTTATAAAAATGTTTCAGGTCTTAATGAAGTAATAAGGGCTCTACTGCCAAACCTTTGATACCACTTGGCTTAAGGAAAAATGAATCCTGTAGTAGCCAATCCATGTCCAAAAGCTATAGCCCAGCACTGCCATAACGCCTACCTCAGACACAGCAGGAGTAAGAGCCAACAGCCAACAAAAAGCAAAGCAGTGAGCTTTGACAGTATGCTCAGCCAAAGTCTTCTAAGGTCATCTAATCCTAAGCAACAACAGAGGATACAATCCAATGCTTAATGAAGGGTCATATGAGCTGAAATTGCTGAACAATCTGCCCTCTAAGAAAAGAAGTTAAAACAAAACAATAAGAATGTAACTCACAAAAGAAGTAAGGCCAAAAATTCACAAAATGAATCTTAATGGTTCCTTTTGATAAAACTTGGTCAAATATCTCTAATAAGATATTGAGACCCAACACTTAAAGCCTTTTAAGAATCTTTTCTAAGCTTTAAAAATGCAAAAAAAAAATTTCTAGAATATGCCAGGCTGTTAGATGAAGAGAGTGAAGCTTGACTGAATGAGCACAAGACTGCCATGAGAGGAAGTTGAGACCCTTCTGAGATAACAGATGAGGAATCAGAGCTTGGAGAGCAGAGTGTGAAGCTACCTCTTGAGCAGGAAATGCTCTTCTGGACTTACCAATCTGGACCTTCAAAACCTTCTTGGCTTGCTTCTTCTTAGCCTGACCTTTTAAGGGTGGAATGGAAGAAGAGGAGGAGAAGGCATTGCATTTAAAAAAATCATTTTCCAACTTTTTTGCAGAGCACTTTGGCAGTGGAAAGCAATACAGAGAAGCCTTGTTTTTTCTGATGAAAGCTTTTGGTTTCCACTCTTCTGAATGACAGACAGATGATCCAGTTGTGATGAAGCTGTCAATTTCTGAAATTACATGAAGATCCAGTTTCCACCTGGTGGTTGGGATCCATGTTTTGTCTTGACAACACATCTAAGGTCCGCCCTGTCAGAGATCAGAAACCCATGAAATCTTAGTTTGACTCATATAAGCAGTGTGTTTGAAAACAGACTTTGCTGAAGATGAAACCTTGCCTGTGTTCCCCTGTGCAAGTTTGTACCAGTGTCCCATAAAATTATTGCTTGCCGCGGCATAGAACAAAGAATGTGTAAAGAAGTTCTTGATGATGTACCAGTACGTTGTGTTGACTGCTAACATCTCCTTCCTGTAGTCTGGCAGGTAACTCTGTCTTGGCCGTGATTTGTCTTTAGGACACCTCATCAAATGATTCTTGTATCTGCTGTAATGCTGCAGTGGTCTTGCAAATCTGTCTTGCCTGGACTCACCTCAAGAAGTGCCATGTTAGGGTGACACTTCTTTTCCCACTTCAAGAATTGACTTATGCAAGGTGGTATCGAAAAACCTTTTATGGCAGTGCCATATCATTGTGTCCATACCATTTTAGCTTGGCAAGTGGAAGCTTCCTCAAGCACAGTTGACAACCAGGGCGATGCTGTCCCTACATGCCCTAGATACCATTGTAGCAGATGACTGTCCATGTTGAAGTTGAGGCTATTAGATATGTAGATGGAAGTAATTCTATAGACTCAGCTAGTTTCCAGTCAACTTTGTTCTGGTGAGCTGCCGATGAGATGACATGGATTGAGCACTTTGCTTGGTAGACTCTTTATTTGTTTGTAGAATTCGCTCAGGCATCTTAGCCATCTAAATCACATGTCCAAATTCATTAGCCTGATCTTTATTCAGCCCACAGTTTTCTAAGAGCCAGAATCAAGAAGATTTCAGTAACCTGAAGTAAGCTATCACTGGAGCCAGAACCTGAAGAGCTTGAATACTCTCAGATGAGCCAGAAGATTTCCAGGGCCAAGTAGATGAAATAATGGATTCATCTGCAACTGAGAACTTATAGTTCGAGCAACAACCTTATAGGCAAGGGCAGCAACTAGAACTAAAAAGATATGAACTTAATCAGTTTGCTTCCGCCCATCTCTGCAGTTTAACCTTATACATCAACATCTTGAAGCTTCTGTAACATTGTTGAAGTGAGATTGGGATGATCTTTTTAATTTGAGATAAGATAAAAAGAAAATCTAACATCAACATTCTTCCTTGAGAATGGTGATAAGTTGAGAGAGAGATAAACTAGGAGGGCCCCTCTCTGGAGGACTGGAATAACAGCCTTTAGGATATCTGAGAAGGCCCTAGGAGGTGACTGATCTGGCATTCCTTTGGAGGGGGCATGGTATGGAAATACGAGGGGCATGGTATGGAAATGGAAATTGTAAGGCCAGGAATGATATCCAACACCCATCTGTCTTGAGTAATTAAATCCCAATTCTCTTGAAAAAGAGGAGCTGCCAGGACAGTCTATCTACTGCCAGACGAGAATCTACTGGCAGCTGACTGTCCTGAAGGACCTGTGGGACTCCGAAAGAACTGACTGCTGCCCTCACCAGGAAAGTCGAGAGGTGAACTCCCTTGAGGACCCCCCCCCTCCCGCCTCAGGCTAACCCCTAACCACCCCCCTACCCCACCCCCCCCCTCACCCCTGCCCAGATCTGTCCCACTTCTCAACTAGCAGGCCAACTGCCAAAAAACACGTAACCACAAAAGGCAAATCTTTAACAGTTTGCCTCCATTTTCTTTTTAAAACTTTCTTTAAAAAAGACTCACAGGCTCACCCTCCAAACACACAAAACATCCTAGTATCATAAACAACATCTCCTATAAAATGTACAGTCCTCAACTCCAGTCCCTCAACCAGAACAGCACATGGAGCAGCCCTCTACAGCAGCCACCTCGAGGAGGCCTGTACAGCATCAAAACCACATTGCAAAAGAATGCTTACCCCACCAAACAGACACACAGACTAACTCCAGCAACTCTTATCACCCCAGATTTATAAAAAGCATCCACCTTAGATTTGATATTTTAGCATGTGATTTGATATTTTATTAGCTCATGTGAGGATATGGAAAAACGCCTCAGAGCGAAGGTAGAACTTTCTTTCACTCTCACCCACCTATCCAACTAGCCTCTTATCAGTGGAACAGGATTGTTATTGTTAGAGGCCTTAACAATAGTAGCTAGGCTAGGACGAAACACCTCTGGGCTCTACCGCAGCTCTGGGTCAAACTTATGAGCTCTTCCCTACCATAATACCTATCAGGTTTCTATAGGACCTACAGGGGCAGCCCAGGAGCAGGAGGGATCAGTTCAAAATTCCTCACTTTCCACACACATATCCTTCCACCACATTCAAAAGGAGGTATGCTAAGGGCCCTATGCTGGAAGGTAAACAATTCCTTCCCCTTCTCAATCCCTAATTAATTCATTAAAGTGGTGAATCTCATGGAGTGCTGCATGAAAAATGAAAAATCCTCAGGAGGAGGAAATCATCAGGAGGGAGAATGAATATGAATCATGGTAGAATAAGTATCCAGAAGAACTCCATCCGCACTTGAAGACTCAAACACTGAAACAAAAAGAGCAAACCAAAAAAGGCCTCTTAGTTCCAGGGGTTCCCACCCCTGGCATCATAGATAGAAAATCAATCATCAAAAATTTTAAATTCTCTTTTTAGGCACAGAACCCGAAAATAGAGAAGAAGCCTGAAGCTGAACTTGCCCACTGACTCTGAGAAAGAAGTTCTCTCAAGAAGTTTAGAGAGGCTCTAACTAACTTGGGAAGAGAGAGAAGAACAGTTACCTGAGAAGCCCCTCAGCCTGGCCTACCTCCTGAGAAGGGGCACATCCTGTACAGTAAAGTTTTCTGCTGAGACTCCATGGAAACTCCTGCGTCGTCATGCGATAGTACTCCTGACTGACTGACGTCTAATGCGCCTGACCCGACGCCCAGCTAGCCTCTGGGTATCGGCCGAGACTGGAGCCGGCGACATACCCAATAGTAAGGACTGCAGCAATGGGAAACGAAGAACATCTACAAATCCATCAGTCGAAAAGGCCTAATATGCAAAGCAATGGAACGAATTATCATGGAAATGATAAACAAACAACCTTACAGACACTGGACCCATCCCAATTCGGCTTTGTTAAGGGAAGTTCAAGCCAACTTAGCCTTATAAATTTCTTTAGGAGAGTCACCAAGGCAATGGATGTTGCATATTGCATATTTTGACCTAGACAAGGCATTCAATACAATACCCCACTCAGGCAATCTTGACAAACTTTATAAGCTAGGCATAACTCCCTGCATAACTCACTGGATTGCTGGCAGACTGACAGAAAGGATGCAAGAAGTTAGGATCAGTGAGACCACCTCCACCAAGAGACCAGTTACCAGTGGAGTACCCCAGGGCTCTGTGCTGGACCTGCTCCTGTTTGGCATCTATTTCTCAGAAGTCAAGGCTATTGTTCGAGGCCTCTGGCTCACCAAGTTCACAAGTAACTGTAAATTGGGAGCTATTATAGATTCTCCCCCAGGACACCAACATATTGCAAGAGGATTTAACACAAACTGATTACCTGTGTCAAAGCCATGGCCTAAAACTCAAAGCCAAAAATACATTATATTACTCTTTGGGAAACTGTCAAATCAAGTTAATTACTTCATTGATAAAACACCCCTAAGAGTCAACCCACTGGTAAGGGATCTGGGAACATATTTAGACATCATTCTGGCCTTTAACCAACACATAGCTAAGATAGTAAAAAAAAAAAGAAAAATCATTCAATGTCACCCAACTTATAGATAAGCCAGAGGCCTTGAGTGAAATGTGGTATCCCACCTGTGACCCAGAGGGTGACAAGACTAACAAGAAACAGACTATAAAGGATAAGTCCAGATAAAATCACTTTAGAAAGCAGATCTGGGAGACTCTCTCTCTGATACCCTCCCTGTGGGAGGAATAAAGACACCTTGTTGAAGTCTCCATTCTTTTATTCAGTTAAGTAGGTAGATGGATGAGTCAAGAACACTCACGGCAGGAAGTCTCTCTGCAAGGTACATCACCAAAGAGGACCACACAGACATATGTGTGGGATACAGGAGGTGTGAACAACAGAAGGTGTTGTTGGACAGGCAGGATGTCACCACACAGATAACTACCATGGGAAGATAGCTGAAAAATAGACAGTATCACAAGAAATCTAGGCCTGTGCAGTGTATGAGAATGTATCAGCACAAACATAACCAAAAAGCAGGGGCCATACACTAACACTGATGCATCACACATAGCATTGTGTGATGTGTAACAGTGTAGTACAACATAGTAAACAGCATATACGTGTAATTAAAAACATCCCAAGGACTGGACAAAAAGAAAATAAACACAAACAAGCCTCACATCACATGCTTGACATGGAATGTCACACAGAAGATAACACTTCAATACATAGGTTATTGCTGAAACATGACTCATTTGGAGATAAGAATACATTCAAACATGCAGATCATCAATGACAGTGACTACACAATGACCATGGAAATGCATCAATATTGGGGATACTGCAACACAGGTAAATATATGTGTCTGGAATCATTGAGATATGGGAAGGCACACATGGGAACTATATGTCAGCATGGGGATTGAAAATGAAAACAGGTCCACAGAAGTGCAGTGAGTACTGAGGGTGAAGCTTGTACACTACCATATTAAAATGCCATAAATAGTACAGGTATGCATATAGAGGCATGCTGGAATGGCAGAGAAGAAAATGTGTAATGTAGCAACCAATGCTGGATGAAGAAGATACTATGCTTTTAAGCATGAAAATAAGTGCTATATGTCAACTAGCAAGTGGTATAAGCATAGAAGCATGCATATAGTCACATATAACATTTCTGTGGTCAATATCTGTGCTAACAAATACCAATGACAAATAAGTACTACATATCACAACTTGAAACTAGCCACCTAGGTCAGATAAAGGATTAGAAAAACCCTGTGGCATCAGCCCTTTGATAGAACACCTACAGCTAGATTAGTTAGTGGTCAGCATGGCAGTCATCATCGCCACAGGGTCAGAACGATATAACAGGACACAAAATGGATCAACTCCCAGTGTTACTCTAATTTAGTCTAGAGTGCCCACTTTGACAGCTCACACTGTGGACCTGGCTGCCACTGCCACATCCAGAAACACTCTGCCCACAGTACTGTACTGAGGAGCTGGGTGTGGTGATGCTACCATTTTTGGGACACAGTGTGGATATGAGCAGTACTGGGATCTGACAGTCTGGATGTGACTGTTAGGCTCAAAACTGAATGGCCAATAGCAGATGTGCATGTATATTGCAGCACAAACATTGATGTCTGAGGCAGGATCATGTGTGAGTTTATTGGAGGTCATCTGCTTCATACAGTTAGTGCACATAACACTCAGTATGCACTACAGCACTGCTCTATCTCTTTAACAAGGCTTTAAACACAGCATGTAACAGATAATGCACTGTCATGATGTGTAACATGCTGCCATGTCCTCTCCATATCTGCACTCCTGACCTTCATGTAACACAAGTAGCTGGTGTGCTACATGATCAGTGGCATGGGCAAGTGTAAGCAAGTCAGGGCCATGATGTCACTGTGAATGGTTATGTGCCTGTAATAGTAAGCAGACACTCTTTGACATGTGTCCATGCACATCAGCTACACTCCCACATGTAGTCCAATGGGGAGTATCGGTCTGCCATGGTGCAGAGGCTCCATCATTACCACACTCTACATGGAACATTAGGTCATGGTTGTCATTGTGTCCAACATCTGATGTCCCCACATTATCAGAATGGCCACCCATATTATCCTCCCTATTGGAGGCTACACCATGAACCATACATATGTCTGTCCCTTTCCAGGCTGAACAATAAACCCAATGCAGTGGTCTGTATGCCATGGGCCATACAATCACAGTGAGGCACATCACATCCCACCTTAGGATCAGTAGGCAGGTAGTGGACGTGCTACAAAAAAGACTGATTACACTTGTCACATACGTTCACAGAAATCACATGATGCAGCATAGTTCTGAAATCTGGGACAACTATATAACTACAATGCTTATGAAGATATGGACTTACCAGGCTGTCATGGCTGTTGGGGGTTCAGGGACCCTATATGTACTCACAACTGCCACTATTACTATATGACTAAGCATCAGAGAGTATCTGTAAATCAGTCACTGAACATACAACTTGCAGAAATTGCCATAAGTTGTCAGTCTCTGTAAATATATGTCAGATATTACAGGGTGTTATGCAATAACTAGGGGATATATTTTAATTCCATCTAAATCTGTAGTTCACCAACCCTGTTTTTGTTTCTATCCATACAACTGCATATGGGGAAAAGCTCCTTGTCTCTGATAGACATGTACCCATATGTATGCATATTGTTGAAGTCTACCCCCCTCCTTTATGTAACAAACAGACTCTGTTGCAGAGAATTTCAAACAACATATGCATGAAAACATGTTTCAGTCATTTTATACAGCATAATGATAACATAGGTATGTGTTAATAGCACTGTATTCCATCACAGCAAAGCAAGCAGGTAACAATTTACCTTTGAAAGCTAGCTCTCATTCAACTATATTCCAGAGTGAAGTTAGTTACGTGCATACAGCTTATAAGTGTCATTTGCACCATACATAATTAATGACATTCATTAGCACTGAGTGATTGGGAATCCTATTAGCGAGCATCAGTTTAACTTCTTGAAACCTGACACATTAGCCAATAGCTCGGCATAAGTGTACAGTGCTCAACGCATCTGCCCAATAGGTATCAGTAAAGAGGAATATCTGAAACATGTGCGCAATGCCTTCCAATAGTCTGCTGCCATCCTATATGCACCAATTTTAAAGTGTAATATTGATATATATTCTAATCATACCATTGCTAATTATGAACTGACTGGAACCTCAGTTATCATTTTTTTGAAAAGTGCTTTTGTAAAAACGTCGACAACCATTCTGAGGGTGCTATTGAAGAGGAGACTTCAGCAAGTCCAGATATCGAACTGATCGGAGGAGGAGACAGCACAATGTCTATGATGGACATGAGTAGAGAATGAGAGCACCCCCTAGGAATTTTGCAATAATCAATACCTGGAACCAGATTGCAAGGGAGCACCATAGATGGATTGGGCTCTGCCAGACTGGTGACCAGGTCTGCCACTACTATGATGACCTGCATCAGAGGGATTCAGAGGATCTTTTCCAGAGGGTTACAGAGGTTTGATGCCAGCGACCAGATACCTCCAGTAAGTCTCCTAATCCATGTTAACACTTACACAATCATATATGTGTTTAGTAGACATATGTGTTTCTGTGAGTCTGTGTTTCAAGTGTACTCCATGGGTATCTGCATTGATAATAGTAATTTATATGGAGGAAATTTAGTTCTACTCATTAAAGTTAACATTCACATGTCAAGACATTCTGAAATAACCCGCAACTATACTGGGCTAGTGTACACATTATGCAGGATTGCTGATTATAAGTGAATATTAATATGGACTTCACATGAATAGCTATTATTGCTGTTACATACTATCTGCTTTTAAAACAACTAATGAACTGTGATCTCCCTTAGCACAACTGATTAAGCAAAATGACAGTTCAAATCCCAGTATCTCTTTTATTTTTGTAAAAGTATTGGCAGTGATTCATGTAATATTGCACATCACATATGGATGATCTTTATTTATTTGATAACTGCATTTTCCATTATCCACAAAGCTTCTAGAAACATCATAAAGCATACCTCTGTATATGTGAATGCTGAGAAATGCTTAAATTAGTAAGTTCCAAGTTGTAAAACTCACAACAGTCTTTTATAATCATTACATTACATTAGTAAGCTACAAATGATAACATTCACAACAGTATTTTATAATGCATGTATGCTTCATCAGTTTAATGAATGTAAGACCAATGGAAGTCATCCTGGCTGAAATATGTGTGAGTCTTGTAAACACAGTGCAAGTACAATGCAAGTATAAAAGTAAACACAATACAAGAAGTATGAATATGTAATCCTTAAACTGTCTTATAGCTGTAGGGTTAGCAATTTATGTGGATATAGATAGATAGCTATATACACATATAGATAGACAGATAGATAGATAGATAAATAAATAAATATATATATATATATATATATATATATATATATATATATATATATATATACATATATAGATAGATATAGATAAAACAGATATAGATATACAATGTTTCTGAGAATTTAACATTCATAAAAACTATGTTATGTATTTATTTATTCATTTATTTGTTGACTGGGGAAAGTCCAACTAGGACAGAGCATATTTTCACAGAGGCTCGGGGAGAAATGCTCCTGACACATGTCTTTGGAAGGTGGGAGAAAACCAGATTACCTGGAGAAAACCCACATGGCATGCACTGTTGGAAACTCCTGGTATTCTGGCTGGTGTGATTCTCAAACAATCTGGAAATATATTGGTGATTCATAAGTATATTTCTTGGAATTTTAACCTTTCAGAGTTCTGCATTGTCTTAATTTTGCCTGACTGAATTATTGTTTGCCTGACTGAATTATTTTATATATTTTCTGGCATTCTTTTATGTTTCTCATCTGTCCTGAAAGTGTTTTCCCCCTCCCTCCCTATTGTTGTAGAGTTGTTATAGTTGGTGGCTTTGCAGTTGCCTGCCCCTACTGTAAATTTGATCTAGGACACCCCTTCCAGTTTGGTGTTCACTCTACTTAATACAGAGAGAACATCTGAGAAGGCCAACCCACTTAGGTTCTTAACCTTGAATTTTTCTTCTGCTCCTCCTTTCTCTCTCCTTGCACTTTACTAAAAAATGCACTTTATTTGCTTTTGCCTCTTCTTAAAAGTACTCAATTGTATTTATTCAGCTGAATTTATTACTGCTTGGTAGTAGCCTGATTAAACTGTAACTGTTATTCTAAGCCTTTAGGTTTAAGCACTTGGGTTTCATACCAGTTGTTTTACATTAAGAAGGTTTGTGGTTTGCACTGTTGTGGTAGGACAGGTAGCTTACATCCTTCTAAATTGGGAACTGCTGATTGAAGGCTCAGTGTCTCTTATTCTAAAAGTGTATTAGTTCTAGTTTAAGCACTTGGGCTTCAGGCCAGTTATTTTACATTATGAAGGTTTGTGGTCTGCACTTTTGTGGGAGGAGAGGTTAGATTCTGCCCTTCTGAGCTGGGAATTTCTGGTTAAAGGATTATTGCACCTGCTTATTTGAACTGTTTCTTCCTGAAATTGGTGCGCCTTGTTTGCTGTAGCATAGACTAGATTCAGGCATGCTGAATCTAGCTTTGTTTGTATAACTTGAGCACTAATCCAGGCCATCTTTTTTGGAAAAGGTTTCCCTGCACCCTAGTGGCAGGAGTGCACAGTTAGAACTTGTCTGATTGAAGACTGCTGAAACAGGGCTCAGTTTTGAGCTTTTTTACTGGTTAATTGGGCAATTTGTTTAAATCAGTATGCTTGTTTTCTATTGTTATATAAAAAAATTGCACTTTATTCATCTGCTTTTACTGTATTTGTGTTTCTTCCTACTTTATTGCATTTATTCTGCTGCATTTATTATCACTTGTTAGTAGCCTGATTAAATTGTAACTGTTATTCTAAGCCTTTGGTTGAAGCACGTGGGCTTCAGACCAGTTCTTTTACATCAAGAAGGTTTGTGGTCTGCACTGTTGTGGCAGGACAGATAGCTTACATCCTTCTACGTTGTGAGTTGCTGATTGAAGGCTTAGTGTCTGTTATTCTAAAAGTGTATTAGTTCTGGTTTAAGCACTTGGGCTTCAGGCCAGTTATTTTACATTAAGAAGGTGTGGTCTGCACTCTTGTGGGAGGAGAGGGTAGATTCTGCCCTTCTGAGCTGGAAGTTTCTGGTTAAAGGCTTAATGTGCCTGCTTATTTTAACTGTTTCTTTCTGAAATTGGTACGCCTTGTTTGCTATAGCATAGGCTAAAGTCAGACCTGCAGAATCTAGCTTTGTTTGTATAACTTGAATACTAATCCAGACCATCTTTTTTTTTTTGGAGAAGGTTCCACTGCACCCTAGTGACAGGAGTGTGTAGTTAGAACGTGTCTGATCGAAGACTGCTGGAATGAGGCTCAGTTTTTAGCTTATTGGTTAATTTGTTTAAATCAGTTTGCTCATTTGCTACTGTTATATTAAAAAAAAATACACTTTATGCATTGCTGCTTAGCTAGGGTTAAACTATTCCCAGTGTCATAAAGTCTGCTCTTCAAATTTTCTCTTAGAACTAGCCAGTTTTTTAGTTTTAGCACTCAAATCTGTTTCCTTGCACTCATCACTTGTTCAGAACTCATTGTAAGCACTAAATAAGCTACAAATTACTACAGCACTCAACTTTCCTCACTTGTCTAGAGGAAAACAGTTTTTAGTACGTAATAAATAAGCACCTATCCAGGCATGTCTAAGGGTCAGCTCCCAGTGTTTTCTCCTGTCTACCTGATGAATCGGGGTATCTTGGGACAATGCAGCAATTGCCTCATGTACACAGACAACACTCTCCTCCTATCACCCAACACTACAACCTGTGAGAGATGCACTTATATAGCCAAACTGGAAGCAAACCTCTCTTCACCCAAGACTGGACTAGACAGTCAAGAGGAGAAGTTAAACACTTGCACCACACCACACTCATCACATAGTCCCTCAAAACCTACACCACCAAAATACACACATAGCAGCACAAAACACACACCTACATTCACGGAGGCTCTCAAGAAAAATCTCCCCAAGCAACAGAGACCTCCAAAAAAGAAATGCATGCAACCTCCACCCTCCCAACACAACCCAAATGACACATAGCCCACAAACTCCATTCAACCACAGCTCATAAGGCATAACAATGTACGCAACACTCTAGTCATAGGTGACTCTATAGTCAGGCACACTGATGTTCCACTCACCAGACTAAACAAGGAGAAAGTTACTGTCAGCTGCCTGTGAGGTGTCAGGATCTGCCACATAACGCACACGTTCAGGTCACTCCGCAACAAGTACAAATATGACTCTGTCATTGTCCATGTTGGTGTGAATGACCTGAGATGTACCCCCCTGGACTACATGAAAAGCGACATGGAGGAGCTCTCCGATCTTGTAGCCCAGGCAGGTATGACCCTAGCCCTGAGTAGCATCCTGCCATCACCGAGAATGATACCTCAGTACAAGGACACAATGATTGACTTCAACAAGTGCCTAAGCTTCTGGTGTCATTCTAAGGGGATCCAGTATTTGTCTGCAGGGGATGACAAGATCAACAGACCATGATGCTTTGCCAGAGATGGCCTGCACCTCTCGCCTTTGGGATTCCAGATACTGGCTAAGGCTGTTGCCACCCCTAGAGTGCCTTTTTTAGACAAGGTTCAAATGACAAATTCACCACTGTATCAGGTACAAGCAAGCAAAATCTGAGGGTAATGCTACTCAATGCTAGAAGTCTAAACCTCAAAATGCATTCACTCGAGGCACTCCTTAAAATGGAGAACATCGACATCTGTGCAGTGATAGAGACCTGGTTCAAGGTTTCAGAGAGCACCTCTGCATTACCAGGCTATAATTCATACCACACCTTTTGGCCACCTAACCTGGACCGAAACACTAAAGGTGGAGGTGTGTCCATATTCATTAAGAATATCCACACCTCCAGGCTAGTTGCTCAGCATAATGCATCCGAGATTATCCAAGTGCAACTAACTCTGGGCAAGACCGCAATCCAAATTATAACTTGCTACAGATTCCCACCATGCCCCAGGATTCCCACTCCTCATTTCTTGATACACTAGAAAATATTAGGGTACAACCTTACACCCTAATAATGGGCGATTTCAACTACCCCACCATTAACTGGGAAAACTGGCGACCAGTGTTCCACACCAGAGGTCAATTCATTGTTGGTCAGATCTGACCACAAGCTAATCAGCCTAGACATCCACATCCCGCCCCCACCCCCCATTAGGGAAACCACCATAAAAAATTTCTCCAAAGCCAACTTCACGCTTCTTAAGACAGAAGTGGCAAACTTCATGACACTCATGCAGATGGACAATAGAGGTACGACTGCTGAATCCTACACAAATGCACTTTATAAACACTTACACAAGTGCATGGATCATGCTATCCCTAAAAGAACCAAGATGCTATCCTCCAAAAAAAGGAAGCCAACCTGGTGGTCCCCTGCCATAAACAAACTCTACAACAGAAGAAAGAAACTGTTGCAAAAAAGAGTAAAATCCCATGACTGGAAGAACTTCCAGGTCAGCCTTAGTAAGAAGCTGAGATCCCTCATAAAATCCTCCAAAACCAGTTATGAAAACAAAATTGCCACTGATTCTAAAGGCAACCACAAAGCATTCAAGCATTCTATAGCTATGTCAAGAATCTCAATGGCAACACTCAGATCTGCTCTGAGTTACAGCACAATGGCACTAAATGTACAGAACCAACTGATATTGCCAACATCCTGGCAGATAGGTTCAGTGCTAACTTTACCCCCTCACCCCCTAAAGAGCCCATCTCTATACTGGAAGAATGCAAAGTTCCTGTAATCATGGCTGCACAGGTAAAAACTACACTCTCCAAAGCCAAGAACAGAGCATCCATGGGACCTGACAACATCCCAGGCTGCGTTCTACATGAGCTACAGAATGAACTGGCACCCCACCTAAGCACCATGTTCAATCACAGCCTCACCTCAGGCTTTGTGCCCACTGAATGGTGCACAGTGATGGTTATCCCACTCCACAAAGGGGGAGCCACCACTGACCCCAGGAACTACCACCCCATTAGCCTAAGGAGCCTGGTCTGCAAGGCCATGGAACGTATCATCATGGAACTTATAAACAAAGACATTGGTAATCTCCAAACTCTGGACCCCACCCAGTTCGGGTTTGTAAAAGGCAGATCATATTTCCTAAACCTGATTGATTTCTTTGAAGCAGTCACCAAAGCCGTAGACAAGGGTAAGGTGATTCACACAGCCTATCTAGAGCTCGCCAAGGTTTTTGACACCATCCCCCACTCTGGAATTTTAGATAAACTCACTAAACTAGGTATAAATCCCTATGCCACAAGATGGGTTGCCAACTGGTTTACTGACAGAACCCACACTGTGAAAGTTGCAAACTCCAAATCCGACTTCAGACCAGTGAGAAGTGGAGTACCAGACAGTTAAGTCCTGGGTCCTCTCCTGTTTGGTATCTACTTTTCTGATGTACAGGCTAACACAGAAGGCCTTTGGCTAATGAAGTTTACAAATGACTGCAAACTAGGAGCCATAATTGAAACTCCTAACGATGTGGACATCCTACAAAAGGGCCTCACTGAGACAGATGCCTGATGTCAAAGCCATGGCCTCAAGCTCAATGCCAAAAAGTGCATTGTCATCCCCTTTGGTAAAAACTCTGTACCCATGAGCTACCACATATGTGGTAGTCTACCTAACACTGAAAGTGTGATAAGAGACCTTGGGACACAGGTGGACAGCAATCTCTCCTTTGATAATCACATCGCCACAGTAGTCAGGAAATCCTTCTATGTGGCACACCTCATCACAAAAGGTTTCTCATCCAGGAAAAAAGAGATCATTGTTCCCCTCTACTCACACTCATTAGACCCATTATAGAGTACAATGCCCCTTTTGGTATGTACCTCACAAGATATCTACAACAACTGGAAAAGCCACAGAAATACCTCACAAAGAGGATTACTGGCCTTAAACAGATGTCCTATGCAGACCATCTCAAAAAACTCCAGCTTTACTCTCTCACATATCGCCTACTCAGAGGTGATCTCTGCCTAACATATAAAGCTATGTCAAACCCAGAGCTGTTGGACATGCTCCACTTAAAGAAATCCCAATCCCTCCGAGCTACACGTTCTAGGGACCTAAACCTTTTCAGCACAATAAACAGAACTGGAGGATAGATTCCTGTCCCAGAGACTTCCCATACTCTGGAACAAACTACCTATGTATATCAAACAAAGCTCCTCATTAGCACTCTTCAAGATAAATTTTGATGACTGGATGGGAAATAGGAAATTCACCCCGGGGATCACCTCTGTGGCTCTGCTCGACAGAGGCACAGAAAAATACTCTTCTTGGGTGGCCAAAGCCAGGGTACCTTTTTTGGCTATGCTTGTATAGACCCTAGAGCCAATAGCCTAGTACCTACCTATGAACCTATGAACCTATGAGTACAGGGGGGACATGCAGACTCTGCACAGAAGGCACCCCAGCTGAGATTCAAACCAGAGAACCTCTTGCTGTGAGGTTCAGAAACTAGCCATAGTCTCATACTAAACCTTAATCTCTACTTTAGTTTTGTCACCTATGTCCTTTGCTCTTAAGTATACATCCTTATACACATACACACACACACACACACACACACACACACGCACACACACACACACACACACACACACACACACACACACACACACACACACACACACACACACACACACACACACACACACACACACACACACACACGCACACACACACACACACACACACACACACACACACACACACACACACACACACACACACACACACACACACACACACACACACACACAGTGAAAACTCTAGCTGGGCTGGATTTTTCTTGCAGTTGGTACTGAACGGTTTGTCTATGTGACCTTTTTACCCTTTTGTTTGGATGTTTGTTAGGATATTTTGCAGGCACTTTAATATTCAGGGTTTCAATTGGGTTGAAAGACCCTGTATTTCTAAAGTCTAACCAAACAATCAGCTTATGCTTTGCTGATGAGGCCAATAAAAAGGCCGAATCAATCATGTCCACATCTAATGAGGTTTGGCTTTATTGGCCTGAATACACCCATAAAGACTTAAAAAGTAAAAAGTCATAAGCATTCAGAAGCCATGTAGCTGAAACACTTGATATCCTTAAGGGGTCATTTGCATATATCCCATGGGCCTCCATTACAGGAGGTTTAAGGGATCACTCAGTAAAAACTATAGCTTGGCTGGGTTTTTCTTGCAGCGTGTACCAAATGGTTTCTCTCTGTGACCTTTTTACCCTTCAACTTGTGTATACATATCTATATAATGTTTGTTTGTTTGTGTCTTTCGGCTTTTTCCCGGTTAGGGGTCGCCACAGAGGAACTCCTGTCCGCTAATGATTGGTAGTGGATTTTTACATACTGGGTTACCAGCCCTGATGCACAACCTTCAACGAACGCACGCCCCATTCACGTATGCCTCCACACAGAAGACGCTCTAGCTAAGAATCGAATGGGACGTCTTGCTATGAGGCGACAACGCTATCGCAGCACCACCACCGCAGTGTCTACATATCTATATAATATATATGTGTATATATATATATATATATATATATATGTATATATATATATATATATATATATATGTATGTATATATATATATATATATATATATATATATATATATATTTATTTTACATTTGTTGACTGGGATTGTCCGACTGAGCTGAGCAGCCCTTTTTTTACAGGAGGCCCGGGAAGAAAAGCTCCAACATATTATACAATTTTCATTATAAATTAGCATTAAACAGCAATGTTACTGGATTATTACAAGGCATTAAGTAGCAATACAATGTTATACAGTGTCAATAATCAGGAGTATAGCAAAACTATTTCAAAATGTATAAAAAGAAATATGTCATTAAGATGAATATAGTTTTTGGGATAAGTGGTTACAAAAACCCAGTTTTATCATAATGTAGTTGCATGAAGGCAAAACAATTACAATGGAATGTTTCTGTGAGGCAATTTGCTTAATAGAGTTTAGGAGACAGTAGAAAGAGTAGTCAAGGAAGATTAGAGAGAGCTAGTGAGAAGAGTGTGTTAAGGGCAGAAAGTAGATTAAGGTATGAGAAGTAGGGGATGTTAAGGAGGGACAGTGCAGTGGCAGGACAAGTGACTTTTAAAGTGCTCTTTGGTGGAAATCTTAAATTGTTTAGGATGTGTAAGGGACCTTTATTCTAGTGGGAGCCTATTCCAGGCAAATGTTGGGTGATATATATATATATATATATATATATATATATATATATACACATATATATATATATATATATATATATATATATATATATATATATATATATATATATATATATATATATATACACACACACACATATATATATATATATATATATATATATATATATATATATATATATCTGTGTGTGTACTTACTCAGGAAGGACCTGCATGTAGAAGTCCTGCACCACTATATTGTTAATCCGACCCTTCCCCATTCAATTTCCCTGAATATTTCCTCCATCTACTTCACATAACTTTTTAATGACATCCATGTATTCTTTTTCATACTTATTTGTACCATCTACTTTCTTTTACAGATATGTTTTTCATTAAGCAACTCTTTGTCATAACTGTTTTTCTTTCCAATCCCCATATTACCATTTCCTCATCCATATCTTCAAGCCTTCCTTTTGTTCCTTAAACTTAACTTAGAATCATATTTAAATATTTTTACTGGGAAATGATACCACCAAAATTTTAACTATGAATGTAATTGTATGTTCTTTTCTTTGTTTGGACATGCATTTACTTAGCCCTTTCATGTTATATGCATTAGTCTGTACTGCAAGGCATCTTTATAAATGTATTTATTTCTGACATAAGCATCTGCTGTTCAGCATCAGTGAATAAAAAGCATTATCTCAACAGCACCAAGATACCTCTCAACTTCTTAGGTGCAAGAAATCTAGACAAGGCCAAAATGAATTGGGGACAAAGGCTCAAAAATCGGGACAGTGTTTAAATATTGGTCTTATAAACTTAGAAAGTGAATAGAATAACAGAATTTGAATTAGCACACATTTTCTGAAAGGTATGGAGCTTGAAACGCAAATGTCTGTCATTATTTAATAACTTCAGTCTTCAATGATTTGCCAGAAATTTCATGTGGAACAGACCAAAAATATGAGGCAAAAATATGGACTTTCTGTGAAAATCTGGACAGTTGAGAGGTATGCCAACTCTTTCTTCGTAGCTTCCACTAGCAATAAAATATCAAATGGCTGGAAGAATCTAAAGTTGAATGGAAAAACATGATTTACGGAGAAGTATTTTCTGGCTTCTGAAATGAAAACTGTCAGTAATGGCCCCTTTACAGTACTGAAAAGAAACAAGGACAGACATGCTGCAGTTATTCTGTTGATGACCCCTGACCCCATTCTTAGCCTTCTGCTGTTGACTTTAGCCAATGAAAACTGACACTTCAGACAGATTCACATTAGCTCTGTCGTGCCTTTGTCCTTGAACTCTGTCCATGAACCTGGATTTCTTTGTCAGTAAGTTACTATACACTTAGAGGAAGTTGCCTGTAGCAACAATCACCCACTAGCATATTACACTGTTCAGGTCGAAAAGGAAAAAAAATATTGTGATTGTCATATAACCAAAGTTACCAATCCTAGAGCCCAATTATCTTATTGCAAATGTAGAAAAAAAAAACACAGCAGATTCCTGCTGCCAGTCTTTTACATATTCCTTAGCTCTTTGGTATCCACTGCAGATGATATTGACTGAACCTTTAGAAAGAAACTTGGAGGGGGGGGTCACTGAGCATCAAGCCTCTGTCCTAAAGTTTCTCTGCTCAGGTATTCAGTTGGCATGCCCTTTCATGAACCTTCCAGTCTCACACATTTCTAAACCACCAGAATAGCACACAGTCAAGGGCAGCAAAGAAAAAATCTTTTGCTGCTCTCTCATGCAGTCAGCACATTTATAGTAAATGCAGAAACATTGTAGTTGCCATGCCGTACATCCAGGCCCCTTTCTTAGACCTCTACTGCTGGCCATCACAAAGGGTAACTGAGACAAAATCCAAGAAACCTTTTGATCACTGCTAACTACCATGTGCTTAGGGGACATTTTCAGTTGTGGGTCTCACTCTCCATTAGAACAGATTGTCAATAGCAGAAAAGGATAGCAAACTTATCAAACTCCCCCTGTACACAATGCTATCAGATGCATTTCAGTTGCAGTAAAGACAAAGTTAGATGGACTATTCTCTGCTGGCAGGAACAAGAACTTTGAGAAAAGTAATATGCTGTATTATTTGGAAAAATGTACTGAAAATTATAACAGAAGTATGAGTTGCAAGGTGCTCTAGCAGAAGTTCGAGACGATACAGTGGGTCATAAAACTACAAAAATGTAAATGCGATTGAGACAAAAAAAGAGTGATTATCAAAACTTTGTTAAATATTAAAGATGTTTTTTGCAGGTAGGAATCTCCCCACCCACACCCCTTGACATGGCGGACTGTACTCCCTCAACTACTCATGCTTAATATATACTATCTCTGAGATCACTATGTGGCAGAGAAGGGAGGAATTCTCAGATATACAGCAATTTTGAATGTATTTCCCCATAATCACAACTAAACGTCTACCGTTCTGAGGAACACACTTCCCCTCCTTGAACTCATCATGGGAACCCAGGCTTTGCAATCACCAGATTAAAATGTGAGTTATAAGTCTGGCAGTTTTAATAGCTTCTCTTCAAAGCATAAGCAAATAATTTTTTATTCTTTGCATCCATTGCTGATTTCAGGTACCTCTATAGCTTGCACCACATGGTCCCTTTTTTTGCTACCCCCACACATTAGAGGACTCCCAAGTGTGAACACACCTAGAAAGTCTCTCTTCAAAGAGGCACTTGCCCTTTGAGCCCTCAGGTATGCCCTGTACACTGCAGAGTGGGACAGGCCATGTGAGACACCTGCATGGGGGATTATCTTGGCCTATGGCCCACCCTCAAACTGATTACTATCTTATATGTTCTGGGTGGGCCATGAGGTGTAGCTTGAGAGCATGCCTACCCAAGTATAATTGCCACTCATCTTCAGCTCCCTACCTACCACAGTGATCTTTATATGAGCCCCTGCTTCTGGTAAGGCTCCATGAGAAGATCTGCCTACCATGCCCCTCCCCCAGGAAAGACACACCCATCCTCTCCTGCCTGCACTATCAGGCTCCCGAGCCAATACTAGAACTTAGATTAGGTTGCAGTAAGGGCTTTATCCCTCAATGCTACTAGTATAGGTTTAACAGAACATTTTTGTGATGCTGCCTCATGGATATAGCCAATGAACATTTAAATGTGTGGAGCAGAAGATAATTTTACAAAGCTGGACATAAAGCTTATTTTGAAGTGGAAAACATATATTTTCATCTGGAACAAAGATGTGAGGGTTGTTATAGTCATGAAGTGATACTGCTCACAATAAATGGTTCTAAGTTCTAAGTTAGTAAACAAAAAAAAACCTAGAGTTACATGACAGTGTGTACCAAATACAATGTAATTCAGTTCACTGTTTTTACAGTAGTTTCAGTTTATGCTTTCCATCCCTTTTTCGTGAACTAAAGTAGAAAAAATTCTGCCAGAGAGATAGGGTCAGGGAATACCAAAGTGGTTAATCTTACAAAATAAAGCTATGGAATAATAGTGGCCTAGTTCATGATGTACAGCCTCACTGAAGATGAAGTGGTATATAGGCCTAAAATATTGACACCCAATGTTATGTCAAATTAATTCAGTAATTTAAACTCAGGATCATAGCTATGGCAGTTATCAATAATGCTGGACCATATTAGCACTATGTTTTCCTTACAGCCTTACCTCATAAACTGTGATAAAATCATTAAGCATTTCTGCTTCAAGTGGGGGAGGGTGATTTGACAGTTGTGAAAAATCACATCTGGTACAAAAACAAGCAATAAACTGGTGGAGTTCATTGAGTTTTAGTTCCACATATGCTGTGTTAAAAATCTAGAACTGAAATATTGAAAACTGGCACTAACAAGTAATGATTCACTAAATTAAATTGACTCATAATACTTGCAGTTATCAAAAATCTGAGATCACTGCCTTTCTTATAATTTGTAATGTGTTAGTCTGTCTAAACAAGCAATGCTTGTGAGATAGATGTTTTGGTTAAATGAAAATATTAATTTGCAATAATGTCCCCCTCACAGTGAAGTGATGCATTATGAGAAGAGCAGAGAACACCAACATAATAAGATATCTGGTTAGAATGTATGTATGTTGTGTGCAGTTACTACACTATACAGCCTATAGTTTACTTATCTGAAAGAAAGAGAAAGAGAGAAGAAAAAAAAACTGTTAACATGTCAGTTTAAGGTTCTGAAAGATTCCTCTGAAGAATATCAGTGCTAAATAAAATTTTGCAATAATACTAAAATTGTCTGAATGTTAAGGATTTACTGACTGTTAAGCTTCAGGCTACTAGTGCTCTGACTAGAATGTTACCTTATGCGAAAATAACTACTCTCTTGTCATGAACAAAACATGGGTGCCAAAACAAAAACCCCATCAATCTTACAGTTACTGTTAACTTTCTGTGATAATCAGAAGTTTGAATTCAGGGTAAATTCACAATAAAATCATCTGTTACCAGGAAAAAGAAACACTGGTTGCTCTTCAGTATACCTTACTTGTGTCCATTGTTATTTGCTCAGAGCGAAACATTCCTTAGTGCTATATATACCTCTCAACTCTCCAGACTTTTGCAAAATGTCCATTTTGTGAGAAGATGAGAGGTACTGCCAGCCATGCCAGGAGAAGTAGGGCAGTGGATGTGTAGCATATGCCAACACAACTAGCTGGGGTTTAGTAAAGAATTACTTATCATTTGTGTATCAAACTGATTGTACAGATGGTTGTGCTTAAAATGCATTTGTAAAGTTGCTTGTGTTAAAATGTATTAACAGGGTGCCCTGCAGGATGGAAAAGAAATGTACATGTATTACTGTAACTGAATTAAATGTATAGTTTTGACAGAGGATACTGGAAGAGAAAAGGTTAATCTCAACCTTCAAACATAGTAAGAAAATTAAACTACTGGGCCTAGGCCATAAAAATGTTATCTCACAGTTTTGAATGAAGCCAGAGATGCAATGTCTGTAAGAACTATGGTTTACTAGTTTCTCTAGCAAGACAGGAAGTGATTTACGATTTTATGACTTCTAGCAACTGCATGAGATCTGAGCAATGCTCTTGTGTGTGTATTATTGACATGTAGGTGCTAAAATCCTGGCAGCTTCTAGTGTTGGTGATAGCATGGGAACCAGAAGTCAAATGACCAGATGTATGTGATGTCATTCTGTACAGAAATAATATTTTAATATTAGAGGAGACTGAAATCTCAGGAGCAGTCTGTTCTTGGAATCTGACAAAGGAGGAAGACCACTCACCTACTTCATCTTGTCCTGCACTAGGAAGTGACCAGGAATAGTAATTTAGTTAGGGAAATATAGTGAGAATAGTTAAGCATTGTTTTTCTGTAACAGTGATAATATTTCCAGCTGTGTTATTTTTAATATTTCCTGTGATTGAAGCTCTGGTGTTTACTGTAAATAGATATTCAGTATTTTCATTTTCTTTTATTATTTATTATTACATATATTTGAACTTCTCATTGTGGTTGGTCCTTTTAGAAATATATTTAAGTTTTGAGAGTATTTGCATATATTTATTTGGTGATAACTCTGGCCATTTCTGAAAGCCTTGCAGCTGGTCAAACTATTTGTATAAGTATTAATTGTACACAGTATAATTGGGTGCGCTTGTAATAGCCTTAAAGTAGCTGGCATGGGGTTCTGGTGGCAATGATGACTACCTTTTAGTCTGGGCAGAAGGGGGCACAGTAGAAGAATATGTGCCAGCCTTTCCAAGGTGTGTGTGTGTGTGTGTGTGTGTGTGTGTGTGTGTGTGTGTGTGTGTGTGTGTGTGTGTGTGTGTGTGTGTGTGTGTGCACACTCTTTGAGATTTGATATACACACCAGTAATCAAGGTACCTGAATTGTGCATGATGCAGAGAAGTCTGCATCTGGAAGTACTGAGTGTACTCATTTGTTTTCCAAGTGAATGTCCCTCTCCAATGTCATTGGTGAGGATTCAGGTTCCTTGATTACTGGTGTGTATATCAAATCTCAAAGAGTGTGTGCATCAGCTGCTTGGAGCAGGGACACAAGGCACTGGTTTCACAGAGAGGGTGCTGGAGAACTTGGCTTGGAACCCCAGCTAAGGACTCAGCTCTAAATTTGTGCCAGTGAGGAGTCTTACTGGGGGTCTGGTGAGAGAAAGAGAGGAACCAGCCCCTGGAATGAGCATGATCCCAGTGTGCTCTTAAGGGAAATTGTGCATGATGCAGAGAAGTCTGCATCTGGAAGTACTGAGTGTACTCATTTGTTTTCCAAGTGAATGTCCCTCTCCAATGTCATTGGTGAGGATTCATGTTCCTTGATTACTGGTCCAGAGTGAGGACATCACATTTTGTCTCAAAGTTTTTGTTTGTTCCTTGCCAGAAACTTGTGGATTTCTGGCAAATGCTTGAAGATTAACGTAACTAAATATCGATATATATTTGAATTTCAGATTTTATATCCCTGAAAAAAATGCAAGCTAATGCAAAACTTGTCATTCTATTAACTTTCTAAGATTTTAAGGGCAATATTTAAAATTTGTCCCTGATTTTGGGCTTTTGCTCCAACCACCACCCCACCCCACCCCCATACACACACAGGCCACCCATTATTTCCAACTTTGTCCAGATTTCCTCCACCCAGAGGTTGAGAAGTAAGCTATAGTGTTTCTATTAGCAATAGAAACACTATAGCTTACTTCTCATCCTCTAGGTGTTTCTATTAGCAATATCCAGTTTCATGAATTTCTCATGAAATTAGTAACACAAGCACATACACCAAAGTATTATGATGTGCAGAAGTTAACTTGTGTTACAAGTGGATGCCAGTCAGAATGATTCCTGAGCTGTAATCTTGCAAGGAAATAGACTGGTCTCCTGTGGCTGAAGAGTAATTACAGATGAGCAATATGCTCATGTACAGAAAGAGCTGAGAGCAATATTGCATGGGTGTGAGAAATTCCATGAGTATATTTATGGTAAACAAGTAAAGAAAAAATAGGCTATTAACCTTTGCAAAGTCTTTGTATAAGGCTTCTCCAAGATTATAAAGAATGCTACTTAATTTGCAGATGTATATTTTGAAAGTGTAAAAAGATGAGGCCAAGTGCTACTTACTCAAGTCAGGTGGATGTAAAAGATCTTATGGCACCTATCGAAAAAAGCAGTTTTTTTTATTTGTAAACATTCATACATTTCATAATATTTATATATTCACATATTTTTACATTATTTACATGAATAACATCACTCAATACATCAACGTCTTTTTAAGTATTCCCCCCACCCTTTTACCCACAACCAAAACCATATTTTCTTCAATATTTTTGTCAATGTCCATTTTCCATTGTATTTCATCTCACTAAGTCTTTCATTCCATATTGTCTATGTTACATAAAATATCTCTGTCCATTTTCTTTGCCTTTTCTTGAGATCTTGTTCCAAAATAACCATATTTTATCATGTCCACATTTGGCATTTCATATTTCAAGTAATCTTTAACCAAATCATGTTTACATATTTCTTTCCACAACTCTTAAATTCTTTCACATTTTAAAAATACAAGTTTCTATTTTCAACTCTGCACATTTATTACATATTCTATCCTGTTTACTTTTGTATGCCATTTTTGCTTTTACTGGTAATTTACCTATGGACAACCGCCACAAAAATCATTACATTCTTTTATAATTTGTATATCTCATCATTACTGCTATTTCTTACTTATTTCTAACTCTTTCCATAGATCAACAAAATAAAAAGATTTCATAATAGTAACATATCATTCCTTTCTGTTCTTTTCTATTACATTCTTTTTTTAGTCTCCATAACATGATTTTAATATAAAATTCTTTCATTTCTTCATTAATAACACTTTTACTTATTTTTTCATTCCCATTTCTTCCCAAAGTTCCTTGTATTTACCATATATTATTGTCTGTACCAAATTGTTATTATCTTTCATAACTCCTTTTTATACTTTATACATATTTAAAGAAGCTACATATACAATTGGATTTATCAATCTCATCCCCCCTGCCCTTTGTTCATATACACAATTCCTCTTTTTACAGGGTTCAATCTTGATCACCAGATAAATGAAAATATTATCATAATTTATTTTTCATATTTCACCAGTACCATGTAAATGTTTGAACATATGCTATTTTACCAATATTATATTCTTTATCAAATCTGCTTTCTTTCTCTAAGAAAATCTATTTTTATTTATTTATTTATTTATTTATTTGATATTTGTTAACTGGGTATAGTCAGATTGGGCTGCAGAACCCTTTTTCAGTGGAGACCCAAGGAGAAAAGCTCCACAGATAAACAGATACAAAAACAAAACATCATACAGTATTAACATAAAAGTGTATATACACAGGAGAAACAGAATACTATGTTTTCCAGAAAACAATCATATCTTTGATTCATTTAGTAACTTTGTACCATTGCTCATGTTTATATTCACTTCTACCAAATACTGTAGCCAATATATCTATACACTTTTCATTATATTGTATGCCTCCTATTATACCTTCATAACCAAATCCTTTACTTTTATATTTAAACCAATTTTCTTTAACATTATACTTAATTTTTCATTTATTTCTTCCATCCATAATTTATTTTTAGCAATTATTACAATGACATCAGCATAAGTATGCGTTATCGGTATTTGTTCCTCCTTCATCAATTGCCATTACGTGTCATTTTATTTCCATAACTACTATATTTATGACTATTGAAAATATCCCATTGCTCGCTGGACAGCCTTGTTTTATTCCATACTCTATTTTCACATCTTCTCCAATCCAACCATTTATATTTAATTTCACATTATTTTCATATATTGATTTAATAATTTGTAATATTTTATCACTTATGTTATATACTTGCAAAATTCTCTATAATGCTTCATATTGGATATTATCATATGCCTTCCTTACATCACCTATTATAATGTTTACTTCTACTTTTCATTAATAATGTCATCAATTACTTCTCTTATTAATCACAACAAAGCCTGACTTCCCTTCCCCTTTCTTCCAAACAAATATTGATCATATAACCTTTCCATTTTACAATGGAAATACAATGTTAGCTATTATTCTTATAAAATGTTATAGTCAGTATTATTTAACATTATAGGTCTCCAGTTTTTATCTCATCTTTAGTTCCTTTCTTAAACATGAATTTTAAAACCCCATACAAATTTCCTTGTACTTAATCCCTATTTCCATCCATTCATTCATAATGTGTATAAATAACATTTTTGCCAGTCTTCCATTTCTTTATACATATTATATTCAATCCCATCTATTCCTGTAGCTGAATTGTTGTTCAAGTCATTTAAATTTTTTCTCCAAGTATTCATTGTCTTCTTTATTACATCTCTCACTATTATAAATTTGTTCTATGCATACTTCTCTTTTGCCATATAAATCTAAACTAACTCTTAATTATTTCACATGTTCCTTCTTGCTTCTTGACTTGTTTCCCTTCTTTATTTTTAATTATCTTATTTTTCTTTCTTTCATTATTTTACATAAACATGGTGCTACTTCCACTTTTTTACCTTGTAAGCAATATTTTTTGCTTATATAACAAATTATTTTTTCTTGATTTCTTTTATATATTTCTCTTTCTTTTCATATAATACCTTAGCCTTTCTACTAAATCATTAAAAAGTTCTTTACTTAATACTTTGTACTCCATTTTTCCTATTTTCCTCTTCTCTTCTACACAATCTAGAAATACTTTATATTTCTTTTTAAATTGTATCCACCAAATAGTCCAATTTTCATAGAAAGGTTTCATACTAATATATTGCTTCCATAATTCTATAAACTTTTTTCTCTCTCCTATACTTAATTATTTTTCATTAATTATTTTTATTCCTTTTCCTATTTTAGTATATTCCTTATTTGTATGCATTTTTATCCAAATAGCCACATGATCAGACAATCCAGTATATTTTATTCCTTTTTGAGTAATTTTTAAACTTTTTGATATCAAGAAGTAATCAATTTATGTCTTAATTTCATTTCATTTACAGGTCCAGTCTTTATTCTCCCATATTTTTAATTGTCCACTCCTCATAATTTCTGTAACTATTTTAACATCACAGTCCTTCTTTTTATTCCTTAGGTTACAATTAAAGTCACCTGCCATTATTATATCCATATTCACACAAATATAATTAAGTATACTTTTAAACATCGTTTCTCTGTCTTTTTTGTTACATATGTATATAAGACTATAACCCTATATGCATACTTTTTCATCTCAAATCGACTACAGTTATTCTCCCTAAATCTATTATTGTTATATCTAATATCTTTATATTCTCTTCACACAATATACATACACCTGAAGACATTTCTTCACCTATGTGATTAGAATTTAAAAAGGTTATTGTGCTACCCCAGACCAGTTGAGTTGACCAGAGATCATGGATATACTACACCATGTGTCCAATGCAACTTTTGTGTGTATATAGATACCAATAATGAATTCCTACATCCAGATTTAAAAAAGAAGTTTGTAATTACAGCGACTGCTAATTGTATGACCCTCCATTTGATTTATTTAGCAGTCTGCCAGGTCTGCTCTTCCTTCTATGTAGGGAAGACTAATAGGTGCTTTAGGGATAGGATACGTGAGCATATTTACCATATCAAGAAAGGCTCACTACATAATGCTTTAGCTAAACATGTGAAGCAATGTGGTGATACACATAAGTTTCTATTTAGAGCCCTTGAAGTCATAAAACCCAGCTTCTGTGAGGAAGATGTAAGGAATTATACGGAATGTAGAGAAGGGAACTGGATCATAAAACTGAGGGCAGACAAAGGTTTGGGCCTGAATGAAAGGGCATCTATCAAACCAATATTACGTAAATGTAGGAATATTAAACATTAAGCAATTACTAGGTATCAGTTATTCATTTCAGACAGGTAGGGTCAGGATAGTGATTCATTAACATTCATGCCTGGTGCTTGGCCAGTCTATGGGTTACCCCTATATATAAACATGTATACCTTTGCAATAGTATGATTTATTTAAACAGAAGTAATACACAAAGGTACACGCGACACTTTTGTTGTATATTTGTCTATTTAAATCTTTTAATATACTGGAACTAGAATTGAATTATCATATACAATTTTTAACAAATTTCTTGGTCTTTTGTAATATGATAACATAAATTTTTTATGTATTTTTTATGTATATTCTTTAGAAAACTTTGTAGATAAGTCTATTAATGTTAGAATTTAGTATAGATATTGTCATGACATTTATTACCAAAGTTATATATCTTTAAGGGAGCTAATTGATTTTAAGGTCCTACTGGGCATGAGATTTTTAAACTGGTATATATAAAGAGTTAGTTTTGTACTGAGACATTATAAGATCTGATGATGCTATTTAGCGAAAGAGCTTATCTGTCTGGACTGTTGTGAATAAAGAGTGATTTTATTGACAACCGGAATATCCATTGTTTTTTGGTCTTTCCTGCTATACTCCGTTCTTGCCAACTTGGACAATATTTATTTCTTCACCTATATTACAAATAGCAGTACCATTCCAAAGTCTTTCTGTTTGCATGTTTGCACCCTTTCCTCTTCCATTAACAATCTAATTTCTTGTAACATTATTATTTGAGCATCTACAGTCACACACCAATAAATAATATTAATTCTTCTCTTAATATTTTTCATACTGTTCACATTTAAAGATAACATTTTCAGCTTTCTAGAGCAGTTGTATGAAACATATTTTTATCCCATACCTTTCTTATTTTCACTTACCATTATATTTTTAAATTTTCTTTTTCTCTCCCTAACTCTCTTTCCTATTGAATTTTTCTTGCCTTTTATTATATGCCACTCTGTCTCATCTTCATTTGTCTCATCTATTTATTTTTCTTAATCTTTCTTGTTAATTTTAAAAGCAACTTCTACATTTTTCAGTTGTGGCATATATTGCTGTACAATGTCCTCTTCTATGTCTCTTTTTAGTATAACTTCATTTACAATTTTTATTTTAATTCTCTTGTGTCTCTATTTCACATTCTAACCATGAATGTCCTGCATTGCCACATTTTTTACACTTTAATTCACATTTTATTGCAATATGACCTGTCTGACCACATAAATAACATATTTTTATGTCACATTCATTAATTAAATGATCATTTTTCCCACAAAAATAACAAGTTTTAGGTTGTCCTCTATATTTCACAAAACCTCTATTATCATTATCATTAATAATACTAGGTATATGTATCACAATATCATTTTCTATTTTTAAAATTACTCCACATTCCCATCCCCCAGTACATTGTCCTCTTTCATCTTATATTTTAGCAGTGCCCATCACTTCCTTACATATTGTCAATAAATGTTCTTTCAGTTCAGTTACTTACACTTCAGTTCTAAACTGAATCAAAACCCTTTTTTGTTTGTCTAAAAAAAGGTTGTACAACATATTCTGGCCATGGAAAGTCAGTTTTTTTTTTTCATAAACCCCCAAAAGTTTTCCATAACCTGACCAGTTTCAAATATCAAGTCACAAAATGTTTCTTTGTTAATTAAAATGAAAGCTCTTACCTCTTCACCTTTACCACCCATCAGTACTGTAACATTTTCCTATACTTCGTATCTGTCCAAACCTTCTTTTTTACTGCTCACCAAAACAACAAATTTCTTTGTTTCCTTTATTCCCATCTCCTCTTTGGCCACTTCTTCCACTGTTTCAGCATAAGTCTTTTTTTCTGGAACCTTCTCTGGCAATTTGTCTTTTTCTATTTTTGCCATAATCTCACTCCTGGATACTACACCTCCACTTTCTGGCTCACTCTGATTTATATGTCCTCCAGATAAACATCCTGCAATCCTCCTGACTGGATGGTTGAAATGATGCATTTTTCCACTGTCTCTGTTGATTCAAGCAGATTTTTTCTGGAAATTTTCCTCCAAATCCCTTTCCACCTCTGCATTCACCTCCATTTCCATCTCAAGATCCTCTCCATACAAAAACGTCATTTTCTCAGCTCCCAAATAATTTTTAAACATTTATGGCAGCAATTCAACCATTTCTTCTTCATTTTCAAATATTTTTAACCACTATTTCACTTTGGCTTATAGACTCTGTGTTTTCTCCCTGTTTCTCTCGGCTGCCTCCTCGCCTGGACTGGAAACAGGAAGTCAGTTGTGTCACACACAAACTCTTACCCCCACTATCAAGAGTAGGGGAAGTTCCCTGATGCCCTGGCCAAGTTTCCCCTAGCACTATAAATACCACCTCAGGTCTCCCCTGAAAAGAGGCCACAAGCCTAGTGGGAGTAACCCAGTCAACAAAGGATAAATTAAAAAATGTATTTTTTTTTCTTATTACTGCTATAATATAACAAAGTTTTCTGTATATATTTGTAAATTAGCACCCTGGTACTTCATTGAAAATGAGACCTCCTATCTGGAGTATCTCAACCAGCAAATGGAAATAATTTAATTAATAATGTTATCTCCTTATAAATTTTATAACATTCCTTTAAATTTTCTCCAGCAACTTAATTTCATTTTATTTAAATGGCCTCTAAAACTGACCATTATCTAGCTTCACTTCCAACAGATTCCTACACAATGACTTTATAACTTCAGCACTCCAGAGATTCCACATCTCAGACTATGCATCTCAGAATTCATTTGGCACTTGCTACTGCTTTCTCACTTTATTTCTAAATTTAGTGATTTGTTTTAGGTGTTATAATGATCTGCAGCCCTTTTTTCCTCATCCATGATTGCCAGTTCATTCTCATCCATTCTATATGTTCTCTTATGATCAGTGTAATCAAAGTTCATAATTTTTCCCTTAACCACACTATAACTTAGCTGCCATCTCTCTCTCTCTCTGTCCCCCACCCCTTAAACTTCACTAGTTCCTTCTTAATGTTCTCATCCCCATAGTTGTTCTGGTGTCGGTACTATCCATAAATAAATTATCATTAATTTAAATACAGTCAGTGGTACCTATCAAAAATATCTTAATAAGCATCAACTACAGAATACTTTATGCCTATTTTTCTCCCCATTGATTGTCAAATATCGGCTGTCCTGTGATCCAACTAGACCACTCATTTCCTGTGGACGGCAACCAGTCATACAAGGCCAGCATCCAGGCAGCCATCCCATTTGGGTTTTTCTAGGCTCTGTCTCCATCCCTTAGGGCAACCTCCATGAGAGAAGGTCCCATAATACAGTGCTTTTTCACAATGATTGCTTCTACATGTGCCCAGTGCCTGTTACAGGCTTTATGTACTGCTTAGTGGCTGGTCATTCTCAGCTCTTACTCTACACCTGTTAGGACACCAGACCTCTGCCAGGAGACAATTTTGCAGAGAACAAGCTACATCCTTTCCTCCTCCTCCCCAGTGATGAGCAAACCTTCACCAGCTGCTCACTTCCACTATTCCTCTACAGCTCTTCCAGGGCCTGGCTTGATAATTTATTCCAGGATGTCTGTGTCACAATCAGAGCTTTATTCCTCTGTACAGTGGAGCAAGAACGGATCAGTGAAATACTCCAGAGCATCATCTCGGTCAACTAGTACACCAATCAATGCCTCCAATTAACATTCCCCTCCACTCAAGCTGGAGGACAAAAAAACAAAGTCCTCCAGAGTTGAGGACCAAAAAAATGTTGCAAAGACATCTGTAGCCTAATCAGGAAGCTATTATGTAGCTACAAAAGCTACATAATGCCTCCTAGGTAAAGTGCACCAAAGATCTTTGCTAAAGTTTAGCAAAGAGGTCCTTTATACAGTTACAAAAATCACTGTCATTACTTTAATCAGCAGTGAGTGCATTTGTGGCTGCTTAAATGGGATTACACTCATAAAGTCGAATAGCTGAAACACTGAATGGCTTTATGCTAAGCAAATGTTACATGTGGGGGAACAAGCCCCCCCCCCGTGCTCCTCACACCACCTGCTAATTATATATACCAACTCCAAGACTGCATTACAGTGGGAAAGGGCAAATTCCCAGTCCCTGATACCATGATCTTTTTGACTTTTCTTTTTTGCATTTTCTGTTCAATGTAAAGTAGTTTGGCATTTTGGACATTTGGCTTTATAAATGTAAAACCTTAAATACTGCTGTTCCTTAAAGGGAATGATCCACACCTATTATGTAGTTACAACCATGTCCCCTAACAGCTTCTTTCACAGCAGCCACTTCATCCAAACTTCTTATGGCTTCACCCCACTGATTACCTTCCTCTTATCTGACATCACACATCCTTGCCACCACTTTCTGTTTCCTCCTCCATGACCGTTTTTTTTTATCCATGTTAATGTATACCCTACCCAATTTAACATGAAACAAAGCTATTTCTTTATATAATACAATCTAATAAAAAAAAATATATATATATATATATATATATATATAGGGTTTATATTACGAGAGCGAAAATACTATTAAGCGAATACTAAAACCCTGACACCTATTGCGCGAACCGCTACTATCCCGAATGCACTAAACCGCGAAATTTTAAATGTCGAACTGTCATACTCAGCCAACCCCACCACCCGCTACATACTACCTACCCAAAGAAAATAAATAAAGCACATACATACACTAACCAAACCCTACTTCTAACCCTAAAGTAAAGCACAAACACCCTACTTCTAACCCTACACTAAACCCCACTTACACAACTATCTATGCACTATCCATAACCCCTCCCTAACCCTAATGTCCGTAAATACTGCACACTTCCCATACATAGATATATCCAAACAAAATAAATAATCCACATACATAGCATTTAACAAAACCCTACTTCGAACCCTACACTAAACCTCACATACACAGCTATCTATGCACTATCCTTAACCCCATCCCTAATCCTAAGGTCCGTAACTGCCGCACACTTCCCCTACGAAAATATACATAAACAAAATAATCCACATACATACATTTAACAAAGCCCTACTTCTAACCCTACACTAAATCTAACATACATAACCTATCTATGCACTTACCTTAACCCGCACCCTAACCCTAAAGTCCGTAACTATCCAACACTTACATTATACAGCTATTCCACAGACGGGCCAACCATGGTAATTTGACATTTCCCAAATCTCAGTTTTGGATGTTCGCTATAAGTCTGTTTCATGCAATACATGTCAATGTTTATGTATTCGCGTAAACGGACTTTCACTCAGCTAATATAAACCCATACATATATATATATATATATATGGGTCCAATATGTAATTTCGAAAGCCCAAAATCTCAAGTTTCAAAATACCGATCCCAGAAACTCGAGATTTTGGAATCTCAAAATTACAAAGTAAAAAAAAAAAAAAACAATAAAAAGATTAAAAACTGTTTTTGCACCCCCACACCCCCTGCAACTTAAATATACCCGAGATTGTGCTACAGTGGAGAGAATGGTAAGCCTAACAGGAGTATTACCATTCTCTTCACTGTAGCGCGATCTCGGAGATGGTATATTTAAGTTGCAGAGGGTGCGGGGGGTGCAGGGGTGCTTGCCCCCTGTAAAAACATTGTTTTAGTTAGTTTTTTTTTTTTTTTTTTTTTTTTTTTTGCACCACTTTGTAGTTTCGAGATTCCAAAATCTCAGTGTTTTAAGTTCGAGGCATCAAAACTTGAGATTTTGGGCTTTCAAAATTACAAAGTGGACCCATATATATATATATATATATATATATATATATATATATATATATGGATCTAGGACTTTTGATTGAAAGATCAAAAGTCTGAATCCATTATCACCGAACATACTCTACCAAAAGCGCTTTCACCGAAAAAGTGCTTACGGTAAAGTATGTTTAAAAAAAAACATTAAACCTACTTCTATGCAGGTGCACCCCCCATGTGGGGGGTTGTACCCCCCACACCCACCCTACTTTAATATTCTCACTCCGAGGTCGCACTACAGTGGGGAAAAGGGAATTTTCCCTTATCCGCACCATAGTTGACTGGCACAACGAGCATACTTATCTGAAAGTGCTACTTCAGTGAACAGCACTTTCGGTTAAGTATGCTTGGTGAGTTCTGCTTCGGTTGAAAGTGCATTCGGGGATCTGTACGGATCCCATATATATATATATATATATATATATATATATATATATATATACACATAGCGAGAGAGAGATTGGCAGATACTAAAAATTAATTTGCCACATAGCAATAAGCAAGCAATAATGCCCAACAGGGTCTGTGTTATTGTGGAAATAATGCCTAGGGTTGTTCTGAGGCTTGTCCATTATTCCTACTATTATGCTTAAAGAATGGGCTGCCTGTAACACTGTTGCATTTTACTTACTTATTTTTTATTACTATATTATTTTTTATATATTTTTGATGTAAAATAGTTCCTCTGCCTAATGTTTCAAACTTGATGTAGAATATGTTAATGGTGTTGGAGGAAATATTTTACATGCAAAATGTAACAGTTTAAAAATATATATCCAGGCATTTACTTTATTTTTTGGTCCCTTACTCCTAAAACTTTTGGTTTATTGCAAGTCATCGGAGATTGAAGTTACTAAATAATGACATACATTTGAGATTCAGACTTTTATTTCCTTCAGAAAATTCGTGCTAACCCAAATCCTTTCATTTACGCAACTTTGCAATTTTATAAGAGCAATAATTAAAATCTGTTCCTGTTTCTGAATCTTTGTTTTCCCTTTATTTTAGGCTTTATCCAGATTTCTTCAGCTGAAAGGTCCAGAGGTATGCAAACTTCTTTACGGCTGTTGCTGCCAGTGGCTAGTCTCACTCACATACTCTGTCTCTCTCTCTCTGTCACACACACACACACACACACACACACACACACACACACACACACACACACACACACACACACACACACACACACACACACACACACACACACACACACACACATTCCTCTGCTTCAGAAAATTTTAGGCTTTGTCCGGATATGTTGAGCTAAGAGGTGGAGAGGTACACAAACCAAACCTTTTAACTGGTGCTGCTGCCAGGGATTGCTCGATCACTCTCAGTCTTCACTCTCTCTAGCGTACTCGCGCACACACACACACACACACACACACACACACACACACACACACACACACACAGAGTGTTTTATGAACACATTCACTCACACACTCAGACAGAAACATAAACACACACACTTTTTTTCTGTTTGAATTATTTTTCTTCCACTGGCTACAAAAGTGCTGCTTAGCGAGTGTAAAATAATAATAGCATGACCGATCTCTCTCTCTCTCACTCTCATACATGCATACACTCTCACACACATACACACACACACACACACACACACACACACACACACACACACACACACACACTTTTTTAGTTTTATTTTTCTCCCCTTTTTATTTTACACTAACTAGCAAAAGCGCTGCTTAGCAAGCATAAAATAATGTCGGCCTTTAGTTTTTTTTCAGTCCAAGCTCCATGGCAGCTTGACATGCTGCCATGAAGTGGCAGACTCTTTTTTTCAGTGGGCATTACCTGTAGATTAACACCCTGCTGGCGAACATTCATTCTCCTATCAGGGTACAATTTACTGGTCTCCCATTCTCTAATACATGTTAACTCACCTCAGAATTACCATGCTGTCACTATAAGTTATGTGAAACCTAAGCTAAATTTTCAAACTGGATGCTAATATTTTATATCCATCAATATCATATCCAACCCCCATTTCCCTTATCTGTTTTTCCAAACACTATCTACCACATCAGTTTCATTCTTAACACTCCCTCCACGGTTTCTCAGATAACCCTTTTTTTGGCAAAATCCCTATTTACTCTTACTAATCCATTTCCCTCTCTAGTTACCTACTACATTCTGTTCTTTCAGAGTGTAATCAGTCAAATCGCTATTCTACCATCTTACCATATTACTATTCTGTCTTTATTATTATACTGCCCCTTCAGTACCTGTATTATGCACTCACAAATCCATAAAGCTTATTTTCCTTGCTGTTTCCCCACTACATGATTTTCTGTCACTCTTCAGTCTCTTTGTCTTACTGTATATAAACTCGTTCTCCCATCCTATCATCTGTTCTTTCTTCCTATGATCCCTTCGTATCAGGTCACTCCTTCCTAACTTCACAATGTAAATAGAAATGCAATAAATTGTGAATAGACATAATAACAAAAAAATATATAAATTGTAAATACCCATATTATATTATTTCATTCTTTATATTTTTTGGTTTTTCACATTCCAAAAATAATTGTTTGGTTGGTTGTTTGTTTAGGTATTTATTTATTTTCAAACAGCCTGTTTTCAGATATTGCTTGTCATTTTATATATAAAACAGAATTATGAAAAGAAGAAACTTTGCTTGTCACTCAGAATCACAAACAGTATGCTGCTATACATATTAAACTCTTAAAATACAGCACTTATTTTTGAGTACTGAACCCAGAAATGTATTAAAACAATACTGGCTATTCTCGGAAGTATTATTTTAAATGCTATTTTCTTTACTAGCATTGTAGCAACATTCTTCTGTACTACTGTTAGCTGAAAACAGAAACACCAGAAAGGTGCTCCTTAATAGTGCCCAGGCCTTCATTTCACTGACATTCTACAGTTTATACTAGAAGCAGTCAGTGTATTAAGGGTATCCAAATAACCACCACCATTTTCATTCATTCTGCACTTTCTGTTTAATTCAGTACATAACTGTAAGAAGCGATCTTAAAATGAAATGCAAAATCTAAAATGCAAATATGTCAGTAATTTACATTAGAAACACTTCATTATACATTCTACTTCACAAGATTTGTTTATTAACATTCATGATTGCGTTTCTACAGTAATTCCTCTACCAAAAAAAAAAAAATATATATATATATATATATATATATATATATATATATACATAGTTGCCTATCAAAAGGTTGAAGCCCTCGATCATGAAACAATCCTGAAATACATAATGATAATATAATATAGAAGACCAAAATGCTGAAAATAACAATGTTGAAGTTCTGAACTTGCCTCCCCTGCAAAACCCATGTTAGCACTTGTTCCTGGGTTTATACTGGTAGGAATATTCAGTATATAAGATTTTTAGATATTGCTGCCTTCAGCATTTTTTGTCTTCTGTATTATGTTACCATGATTATGCATATCAGGATTGTTGGCTTCAACCTCGTGATAGACAACCTAGATATATATATATATGTATATATATACATATATATATATATATGTATGTATGGGTGTACTTTCCTACAACGAAAATTCACTTTTTCGAAATGGGAAAGTACATCCCACTGCTTAAAGTGCACTTTAATGAAACTGTAGTTTAGCTTAAGCTCACTAGACCGAACCTACCGCACCACAATGGAGGACATTGAAAAATGGGCTATGTCCTCCACTGTGGTGTGATAGTCATGGACCTTACGGTTAGGGCACAGTTCAAGGTAAGGGGATAGCCCTACTAACTATCCCCTTACCCTAACCCGTGCCCTACCCTAAGGTCCGTGACTATCGCACCACAGTGGAGTACATAGCCTGATTTGGAATGTCTTACACTGTGGTTCATAGGTTCATAGGTTGGTACTAGGCTATCGGCCCTAGGGCCTATACAAGCCTAACCATAACAATTCCCTGGCTATTTCTTCCCACACTATTTACTTCCCTGGACCCTTGTCTAGCAAGGCAACTGACGTGATCCCGGGGTGAATTTCCTTTCTCCCATCCAATCATCAAGGTTTCTTTTGAAGAGGGCCAAAAAGGCACTCTACTTGACATGTATGGGCAGTCTATTCCAGAGTCTGGGGAGTCTCTGAGTCAGGAACCTATCCCTCCAGCATGTTTTGTTTATTGTGATGACAAGATTTAGATCCCTGGAGCGTGTGGCTCTGAGGAATTGGGATTTTAAGTGTAGCATGTCCAACAGCTCTGGGTTTGACATGGCCTTGTATATTAAGCAGAGATTGCCTCGGAGTAGACGATATGCAACAGAGTATAGCTGGAGTTTTATAAGGCGGTCAGCATAGGGCATCTGCTTTAGGCCTGTGATTCTTTTAGTGAGGTATTTCTGCGGCCTTTCTAGTTGTTGCAGATGTCTTGAGAGGTACATACCAAATGGGGCGTTGTATTCTATAATGGGTCTAATAAGGGATGAGTACAGTGAAACAATGACCTCCTTTTTTCTGGATGAAAAGCCCTTAGTGATGAGGTGTGCCACATAGAAGGATTTCCTGACTGTTGTGGCGATGTGGTTATTGAAGGTGAGACCACTGTCCACCTGTGTCCCCAAGTTTCTTATCACACTTTCAGTGTTTAGTGTACTGCCACCTATGTGATAATTCATGGGTACATGTTTTTTCCCAAAAGGGATAACTATACATTTCTTAGCATTGAGCTTGATCCCATGGCTCTGGCAACAAGCATCTGTTTCTGTAAGGCCCTTCTGTAGAGTATCCACATCATTTGGGGATTCAATAATGGCTCCCAGTTTGCAGTAATCTGCAAACTTTGTTAGCCAGAGTCCCTTAGTGTTGGCCTGTACTTCAGAGAAGTAGATGCCAAACAAGAGAGGTCCCAGGACTGAAGCCTGAGGTACTCAACTTGTCACTTGTCTGGAGCTGGATTTAGAGTCAGCTACTTTTACAGTGTGGGTTCTGCCAGTAAGCCAGTTGGCAACTCATCGAGTGACATAGGGATTAATGCCCAGCTTAGTAAGTTTATCTATGATTCCAGAGTGGGGGATGGTGTCAAAGGCCTTGGCGAGGTCCAGATAGGCTGTGTGGACTGCCTTACCCTTGTCCACGGCTCTGGAGACTGATTTGAAGAAGTCAATAAGGTTCAGGAGACAAGATCGGCCCTTCACAAACCCAAACTGGGTGGGGTCCAGTGTTTTAAGGTTGCCAATGTCTTTGTTTATTAGTTCCATGATAATATGTTCCATGGCCTTGCAGATCAGGCTCGTCAGACTGATGGGGAGGTAGTTCCCGGGATCCAAGGTGGATCCCCCCTTGTGGAGTGGGATAACTGTAGCTGTGCGCCTCTCGGTTGGCATGAAGCCTGAGGTGAAGGTATGATTAAACATGACACTTAGGTGAGGTGCCAGTTCATTTTGTAGTTCATGTAGTACACAGCCCAGGATGTCATCTGGTCCCATGGATGCTGTATTCTTAGCTTTGGAGAGTGTGTTTTTTACCTGTGTGGCCATTATTACTGGAATTTGACAATCTTCCAGTATTGAGATGGGCCATTTAGGGGGTGAAAGGGGGGTGAAGTTGCCACTGAATCGATCTGCCAGGATATTGGCAAAATCCTTGGGATCAGTATATTTAATGCCATTCTGTTGTAGCTCAGAGCAGATCTGAGCATTGCCATATAGATTCTTGACATAGTTATAGAATGCCTTGTGGTTGTGCGATAGTCACAGACCTTAGGGTTAAGGAACGGGTCAAGGTAAGGGTATAGCCCTACTACCTATCAGCTTACCCTAACCTGTGTCCTAATGCTAAGGTCTGTGACTGCTAGCCCATTCAGTCTAGCGGGTTCGCTAGAGTGCACTTTCGTGAAAGTGCACTTTCGCTTTAGTGTGGGTGTACTTTTGAAGTTTGAAGTAGTGAACATTTGTTCTTCTAAAGTACACCTATATATATATATATATATATATATATATATATATATATATATATATATATATATATATATATATATATATATATATATATATATACAGGATTCATTAATGGTCCTAGCATGACATGTATGTCTCTTGGTAAAAAGGCCTTTCTCCTACAATGTGCTGGGGTCATCACTTGGCCATGTAGATGTCTTCCTGGAGGCAGGTCTGAGGAGAGTGCACATGACTAATTAGCATATGCTTCTCCCACAAAATGCCTCATTAGTATTAAGCACAGATACAGGGCCAGTCCTAAGTAGTGCTTCATGTCTTC
The DNA here is from genome assembly GCF_019279795.1 of Protopterus annectens. NCBI lineage: Eukaryota > Metazoa > Chordata > Ceratodontiformes > Protopteridae > Protopterus > Protopterus annectens. The sequence goes on from NC_056734.1 coordinate 129,723,633, forward strand.
AAGCTAGAGTACCATGCAGCAGCATGTTAGAATGGTTGCTGAATTAGGAAAAGATATTATTATTGTACACATCACAGTAAAAAAAAAGTTCAGTTACAGGCTTGCTGTTTCCTGAACTGTTTGTAAGTTTCTGTGAGGCCATTTTTGCTTGGGCTAAAGAAAAGTCTCTCTGTTGATCAGTGGCAGTGAATAACATTGAGCAGCTTCCCTGCCCCCGTAGGAGTGGTTACTGACTTGAAACTGTAGTTTTATTGGCCAACAGGGGTCATTTCCAAAACTCCTTCATCTTCCTCTCTTAAAACCTAGTTGCCTTGTGGTTTTGGCATCTTTTCAGGCTTGTTGGCTGTTGGTGAAGCACCCACCAAGAGGAGAAAATGCTGAGAGAAGAAGGGAGCCACTTTTGAGATTTTAAGTATTTTTCTCTGTTTATTTGCTAAGTTTTTCTGCATAGCTGCCTAGTTTGAGCATTTTCTGGCTTGTTAAACTTGATTTCTGCATTAGTAGCTGTATTTAGAGCACAACCAAAAGTTGTTTACTGAATTTCCTGTTTGCACTTAATTTTTAATTGTTTTTTTCTCAAAACTTGCATATTTTCTGTCCTTGACCTAGCACTCTTGTGTGGGGTCATTTACTGCACTGTTATAACTTGATATTACCTGTGAACCTCTGCTATCTCTGAAAAAACAAAAAAAAAAAATCTTGCTTTTTTCCCACTTTTCTGAGATTTAAAAAAGTTCAGTTACAGGCTTGCTGTTTCCTGAACTGTTTGTAAGTTTCTGTGAGGCCATTTTTGCTTGGGCTAAAGGAAAGTCTCTCTGTTGATCAGTGGCAGTGAATAACATTGAGCAGCTTCCCTGCCCCGTAGGAGTGGTTACTGACTTGAAACTGTAGTTTTATTGGCCAACAGGGGTCATTTCCAAAACTCCTTCATCTTCCTCTCTTAAAACCTAGTTGCCTCATGGTTTTGGCATCTTTTCAGGCTTGTTGGCTGTTGGTGAAGCACCCACCAACAGGAGAAAACGCTGAGAGAAGAAGGGAGCCACTTTTGAGATTTTAAGTATTTTTTCTCTGTTTATTTGCTAAGTTTTTCTGCATAGCTGCCTAGTTTGAGCATTTTCTGGCTTGTTAAACTTGATTTCTGCATTAGTAGCTGTATTTAGAGCACAACCAAAAGTTGTTTACTGAATTTCCTGTTTGCACTTAATTTTAAATCATTTTTTTCTCAAAACTTGCATATTTTCTGTCCTTGACCTAGCACTCTTGTGTGGGGTAATTTACTGCACTGTTATAACTTGATATTACCTGTGAACCTCTGCTATCTCTGAAAAAAACAAAAACAAAAAAAAATCTTGCTTTTTCCCACTTTTATGAGATTTAAAAAAGTTCAATTACAGGCTTGCTGTTTCCTGAACTGTTTGTAAGTTTCTGTGAGGCCATTTTTGCTTGGGCTAAAGGAAAGTCTCTCTGTTGATCAGTGGCAGTAAATAACATTGAGCAGCTTCCCTGCCCCCCGTAGGAGTGGTTACTGACTTGAAACTGTAGTTTTTTTGGCCAACAGGGGTCATTTCCAAAACTCCTTCATCTTCCTCTCTAAAAACCTAGTTGCCTCGTGGTTTTGGCATCTTTTCAGGCTTGTTGGCTGTTGGTGAAGCACCCACCAAGAGGAGAAAATGCTGAGAGAAGAATGGAGCCACTTTTGAGATTTTAAGTATTTTTTCTCTGTTTATTTGCTAAGTTTTTCTGCATAGCTGCCTAGTTTGAGCATTTTCTGGCTTGTTAAACTTGATTTCTGCATTAGTAGCTGTATTTAGAGCACAACCAAAAGTTGTTTACTGAGTTTCCTGTTTGCACTTAATTTTAAATTGTTTTTCTCAAAACTTGCATATTTTCTGTCCTTGACCTAGCACTCTTGTGTGGGGTCATTTACTGCACTGTTATAACTTGATATTACCTGTGAACCTCTGCTATCTCTGAAAAAACAAAAACAAAAAAAAATCTTGCTTTTTCCCACTTTTCTGAGATTTAAAAAAGTTCAGTTACAGGTTTGCTGTTTCCTGAACTGTTTGTAAGTTTCTGTGAGGCCATTTTTGCTTGGGCTAAAGGAAAGTCTCTCTGTTGATCAGTGGCAGTGAATAACATTGGGCAGCTTCCCTGCCCCCCGTAGGAGTGGTTACTGACTTGAAACTGTAGTTTTACTGGCCAACAGGGGTCATTTCCAAAACTCCTTCATCTTCCTCTCTTAAAACCTAGTTGCCTCATGGTTTTGGTGTCCTTTCAGGCTTGTTGGCTGTTGGTGAAGCACCCACCAAGAGGAGAAAACGCTGAGAGAAGAAGGGAGCCACTTTTGAGATTTTAAGTATTTTTTCTCTGTTTATTTGCTAAGTTTTTCTGCATAGCTGCCTAGTTTGAGCATTTTCTGGCTTGTTAAACTTGATTTCTGCATTAGTAGCTGTATTTAGAGCACAACCAAAAGTTGTTTACTGAATTTCCTGTTTGCACTTAATTTTAAATCGTTTTTTTCTCAAAACTTGCATATTTTCTGTCCTTGACCTAGCACTCTTGTGTGGGGTCATTTACTGCACTGGTTATAACTTGATATTACCTGTGAACCTCTGCTATCTCTGAAAAAACAAAAACAACAAAAAATCTTGCTTTTTCCCACTTTTCTGAGATTTAAAAAAGTTCAGTTACAGGCTTGCTGTTTCCTGAACTGTTTGTAAGTTTCTGTGAGGCCATTTTTGCTTGGGCTAAAGGAAAGTCTCTCTGTTGATCAGTGGCAGTGAATAACATTGAGCAGCTTCCCTGCCCCCCGTAGGAGTGGTTACTGACTTGAAACTGTAGTTTTATTGGCCAACAGGGGTCATTTCCAAAACTCCTTCATCTTCCTCTCTTAAAACCTAGTTGCCTCGTGGTTTTGGCATCTTTTCAGGCTTGTTGGCTGTTGGTGAAGCACCCACCAACAGGAGAAAACGCTGAGAGAAGAAGGGAGCCACTTTTGAGATTTTAAGTATTTTTCTCTGTTTATTTGCTAAGTTTTTCTGCATAGCTGCCTAGTTTGAGCATTTTCTGGCTTGTTAAACTTGATTTCTGCATTAGTAGCTGTATTTAGAGCACAACCAAAAGTTGTTTACTGAATTTCCTGTTTGCACTTAATTTTAAATCGTTTTCTCAAAACTTGCATATTTTCTGTCCTTGACCTAGCACTCTTGTGTGGGGTCATTTACTGCACTGTTATAACTTGATATTACCTGTGAACCTCTGCTATCTCTGAAAAAACAAAAACAAAAAAAAATCTTGCTTTTTTCCCACTTTTCTGAGATTTAAAAAAGTTCAGTTACAGGCTTGCTGTTTCCTGAACTGTTTGTAAGTTTCTGTGAGGCCATTTTTGCTTGGGCTAAAGGAAAGTCTCTCTGTTGATCAGTGGCAGTGAATAACATTGAGCAGCTTCCCTGCCCCCCATAGGAGTGGTTATTGACTTGAAACTGTAGTTTTATTGTCTGTTTTTGGTCTATTCCTGCTTCTTTCCAGCCCCTGCTATCAAGCACGCCTTAACGTGCTTTAGCGCGATTTAGCACAGAGTTGTCATTAGAGCAGCATCGGGCAGCGCCAGTTTGACAAGGTTAAACTTTTTCTGGCTCCATAAAGTCTGTTCTTCAATTTTTCCCTTAGAACTGCTCTGTTAGGAACCTAAACAGTTTACACCTTCACTAAAAAGTGCAGCACTTGTTCCTAATTGCTTTTTCTTCTCAAAAAGCTCAGCACTTGTCTTAAAAGCATATCCCTTGTCTTATAAGCATTTTTCTTTGCAGGTCAAGCACTCCTATATTATACAAATCCCTCACTTGCAAAACCCCCCAGGAGTGCCCACTTCCCTGCTAAGCCCTCTACTTTTCTGTCTCATACCAACTCATAATTCTTTCTAGCATGTCGAAGGGTCAGATGCTGGCGTCCTCTCCTGCCCAGTTGGTGAATCTGGGAATTCTGAGGCAATGTTACAATTGCCTCATGTACACAGACAACCCTCTCCTCCTCCTCCCACAAAACACTAACACTTGTGAGAGATGCAGCTATTTAGCCAAACTGGAGGCTGAGCTCTCTCAACTCAGGACTGGCAAGACCAGGCAGGAGGAGAAGGAAACTACACACACCACAATACAAGTCTCACATAACTCAACCACACCACTGAATCAAACACATAAACACACTAAGACATACTCGGAGGCTCTGAGTAAAAATTTACCTAAACAGCAAAGGCCTCCAAAGCAGACACCCAAGCAACTGCAGACTCAAGATACCACACAAACAACACATAAAAAACAAAATCAGTGTGCAAAGCAGTCACTGCCCTTAAGGCCAAATACAACACCATACATACTTGTCATAGGTGACTCCATAGTCAGACACACTGACGTCCCACTCACCAGGCTGAACAAGGAGAAGGTCACGGTAAGCTGCCTATCGGGCGCTAGAATACACCACATAACACAAGCACTCAGGTCACTCTGCGGCAAGTACAAGTATGGCACAGTCATTGTCCATGCTGGTGTGAACGACCTGAGACGTACCTCCCTGGACTACATGAAAAGAGACATAGAGGAGCTCTCTGATTATGTAGCCCAGGCAGGAATGACCCTGACCCTGAGCAGTATCCTTCCTTCACCACGAATGATGCCACAATATAGTGACAAGATTATCAGCTTTAACAATTGGCTTAATTTCTGGTGTCATTTAAAGGGGATCCAGTGTCTGTCTGCTTGGGATGACATGCTTGACAAGCCACACTGCTTCGCAAGGGACGGCTTGCACCTGTCACCCCTGGGATTCCGGATATTGGCTAAGGCTCTTGCCATCCCCATAGTGCCTTTTTTAGGCAAGGCTCAAATTCTAAACCTACCACCCTAGAAAACAAAAACGGGAAGAAACTAAGGGTAATGCTGCTCAATGCCAGAAGTCTAAATCTCAAAATGCATGCACTCGAGGCCCTTCTCAGTATGGAGAACATCGATGTCTGTGCTGTGACTGAAACCTGGTTCAAGGCTCCTGAGAGCACCCCGGCACTATCAGGTTTTACCTCATATCATGTGTTCAGGCCCCAAAACCCGGACCATACCACAAAAGGAGGGCGTATATCCATATTCATCAAGGATACCCACACCTCCAGGTTGGTGGCTACGCATGAAGCATCGGAAACCATCCAGGTGCAATTAACCATAGGCAAAACTGCTCTACAATTTGTAGCATGCTACAGGCCACCCTCTCAAACTCAGGAACACAGCCTTCCTGAAGACACTGGAGGGTATAAATGTATCACCAAACACCATCATATTGGGTGACTTCAACTACCCAAATATAGACTGGGAACATTACTCAAGCCCCAACTTTCTAGCCCAAAGGTTCCTGGAGTTCATAAATTCAAATGCCATGGAACAACTAGTCACCATCCCCACAAGAGGAGAAAATATACTAGATCTCATCATCACAAACATGGGGACAAAATGCTCCACACCTCTTTGGTGAGATCAGATCATAAACTAATCTCACTAGAAATCCACATCCCGCCCACCCCAAACAAAAAGACCACAGTGAAGAACTTCTCTAAAGCAAACTTCACACTACTCAAGACAGTTGTGGTATCCTTCAAGGCCCCGAGCCAATGGAAACCACAACCCAAGCTGGAAGCCCTTACAAATGCCTTCTATGAACACCTTCAGGACTGCATGGATCAGGCAATCCCAAATAAAACCAAGACTCTTTCCACCAAGGGCAAACATCCAGTCTGGTGGACCCCAGCCATAAACAAACTTTACAATAAGAGGAGAAAGCTATTACATGATAGAGCAAAATCCCAAAAGGAAGGCATCTTTGATCAGTACTAGCAAGAAACTACGATCCCTCATAAAATCATCTAAGGCCAACTTTGAGAAAAAATTGCCATAGATTCAAAAGACAATCATAAGGCCTTCTTCAGCTATGTCAGAAACCTGGGTGGAAACTCCCAGATATGCTCAGAATTAGTCCAAAATTATACAAAAATCACTGAGCCCACAGACATTGCCAACATACTGGCAGACAGGTTCAGCGCAAACTTCACCCCAAAAGGAGAGATAACTATCCCAACAGAGTGTAGCCTCCCAGACATCTCAAATGCGCAGGTGAAAGCTGCTCTCTCTAAAGCTAAAAACACAGCATCAATGGGACCGGATGGTGTCCCCGGCTGTGTGCTACATGAACTCAATGAAGAACTAAACCCGCACATAAGGCAGCTGTTTAATCTTAGCCTTACCACAGGATATGTGCCCAAGGAGTGGCGCACGGCAACTGTGGTCCCACTCCACAAAGGTGGTGCCTCTACGGACCCTGGTAATTACCGCCCCATAAGCTTAACAAGCCTGGCCTGCAAAGCTATGGAGAGGATCATAATGGAACTCATAAACAAGGACATAGGGGACTTGCAGACCTTGGACCCAACCCAGTTTGGCTTTGTCAAGGGCAGATCTTGCCTTTTGAACCTGGTCGACTTCTTCGAAACAGTTACCAAGGCCATTGATGAGGGAAAGGCAGTCCATACAGCCTACCTTGACCTTGCAAAAGCTTTCGACACAATACCCCACTCGGGTTTCATAGAGAAACTTACCAGCTTAAATGTAAACCCATATGTCACAAGATGGGTTGCAAACTGGCTAAAGGACAGAACCCACAGGGTTAGAGTTGCTGGAGCCATGTCAGACCCCAAGCCAGTTACAAGTGGTGTCCCACAGGGCTCAGTCCTTGGCCCCCTATTGTTCGGCATCTACTTCTCAGAAGTACAGGCAAACATAGGAGGACTATGGCTGACAAAGTTTGCGGATGACTACAAACTGGGTGCCATAGTGGATAGTACATCGGACACAGACATCCTTCAGAGGGGTCTCACGGAAACTGATAGCTGGTGCCAGAGCCATGGCCTGAAGTTAAATGCAAAAAAGTGTATAGTCATACCCTTCGGGAAAAACAAGGTAACCCCAAGCTACCATATAGGTGGCAACCCACTAAGCACAGAAGAGGTTATCAGGGACCTGAGTACCCAGGTTGACAGTGGCCTCTATTTTGACACTCACATTGCTAAAGTGGTTCGAAAGACCTTCTACATTGCCCATCTGATCATGAAGGGATTCACATCCAGATCAAGTGAGGTCATTGTTCCCCTGTACTCTTCAGTTATCAGATCAATGATTGAGTACAATGCCCCATTCGGGATGTATCTCACCCGACACCTTCAGCAATTGGAGAGACCCCAAAAGTTCCTCACCAAAAGGATAAAGGGACTCCAAAACCTGTCATATACTGCCAGACTGAAGAAACTCCAACTCTATTCAGTTGCATACCATCTGCTCAGAGGTGACCTGTGCCTGACATACAAGGCCATGACCAACCCCGAATTAATGGACATGCTCCACCTCAAAAAATCCAAATCCACCAGAACCACTAGAGCAAGTGACTTAAACCTTAGCACGGATATAAATAGGACGTGCTGGAGGGATAGATTTATCACCCAGAGACTCCCCATGCTGTGGAATAAAATCCCGGTCCATGTGTGGCAGAGCACCTCGCTGGCTCTGTTCAAGAGAAATCTTGACCGGTGGATGGGAGATCGTAGGTTTACCCCGGGAATCATCTCTGTGTCACTGCTGGACAGAGGCACAACAAACTAATGGGCACATTATTTCTAACATAAGGGGTGGCGTACGCCACATAACTTTGGGCTAGGCTTATAAATGCCTTAGGGCAGATAGCCTAGTATAAACCTATGAACCTATAAGTCCCAGCTATATATCCATCCATCCACAACCCCTTTTTCCCATTTGTGCATATGAGGTGGGGGTGTCACTTCAACAGTGACAATCATCTACACCCAAGGTTCATACTGCCAGGTGGCTAGCCCTGCCACGGTTTTTCTTCCATGTCACAAACTCACACGCATACACACATACACCTATGGAAAGTTTAGAGTATCCAATCCACTTACTGCATGTCATTGGAATTTGAGAACAAATGGGAGCACCCAGTGGAAACCCATGTGAACACAGGGAAGACATGCAGACTCTGCACAGAAGGCACACCAGTTGAGAATCAAACCAGGGAACCTCTTTCTGGGAGATGACAATGTTATCCACTGTGCCACTTTGCTTCCCCCCGCTACATATATATAATACACACTTGCACACACACACACACACACACACACACACACACACACACACACACACACACATAAAGCTTAAAAGCAATTCATGGCAATTATATTTTAAAATAACTTTATTATGTAGACAGTATCATATCTCAAAATTGCTCCACATTTGGTGAAATGCTCTGATTTTAGCTCCTAAATCTGTGTCCATCTGACCTCTCCACTTTACATGTGACACCTCTGATTTCTTCTTTTTCATTAGCTTGATTGTAGAGTCAATGAGATAGAGAGGAAAATGAGATTTTCTGTAGCTTTTCACAACCAAATGGAACAGTAATAAACAAGTAATCTCACACTAACACATTTAAAAATATGTTGTGGTGTGATAAAAACGTTGATGACCCATGTTTTGTGAGGATATTGCAATTATCTGTGTGCACTGTGTGTGTGTGTGTGTGTGTGTGTGTGTGTGTGTGTGTGTGTGTGTGTGTGTGTGTGTGTGTGTGTGTGTGTGTGCTGTGCATGTGCACCTAGTTAGATGGCATAGCTCTGCCTCTCTGCTATCCTTGATTTTGCAGAAACTCCCTGATTTGGCTTATATTTTTGTTCTGGCAAATCAAGATTACAGTCAGCCAGTAATGCCAGTTATTACACTTTCCTACTTCTTGTTGTTCATAAAATGTATATTGATACAGCAACCATTGTTCTGTTAACTTTTTAAGTGAATTACAGTAATATTTAAAAAAATCGCTCCTTTTTGAGCTTTTGTCCCCCTATTATTTTTCGTTTGTCCAGAATTTGTGAACAAAGAAATTGCGAGGTATTTTGGTCCATTCCTCATAAAATCTGTGATTTTTTTTGGCAAATTTTGTGGATTGTAGTCATTAAATAATGACAAAACATGTGAGTTTATGACTACATATCTTTCAAATAATGAATGCTAAAGTTTGATAATGTAAAGATCATTATTCTAGCAACTTCCTAAGGGTGTAAGAGGAATTTTAAATTCCCTCCCTTAGTTTGGGACTTTGTCTGTGATTCTTGAGCTAAAATGTTGAGAGGGAAGATGGGGTTGCAATAGGCTGCACTGTGTGGTACTGACATTAGCAAGCCGAAATACATATATAGTCTACTATTCATGGATTTATGCATTCAGTTAATGTTGAGTAGACATCTAAAATGTACACAGTCATAAAAATGACTGTAATAGGTGGGCACATCTATGGGTGGGGTGGGAGCACTCACATCAGGAATAGCTGGCCAGCTATGATTTAGAAAGCTGAAAGTCAGAGAGGTAAACACCAAAAGAAATTGTTCAAAGCGCTTGTGCTTATACTTTAGATTTCTACTTCAGCATACTGTCCGCAGTACAGTAAAAAAATCTTCAATGAATAAAGCAGTATATTATTAACATTCAAATAAGCACTAGCATCTTCATGTGGTTTGCATTGGGTAATCAAGTTCAATTTGAATGTTTATTTAAATACCCATAACACAGTGCTTCCAATATTGAAGAATACATTTAGTGACAAATTAGTTCTGCAGCAAAATGCAAAGGAAATACAATACAGGAACTGATAAACACCACTTTCCTAGATATTCTCTTGTCATATGACAAAGTGATAGTAATACCATCTCCACAATATTAATGAAATAGAATTTTAAGAGGGAGAACTTAAAGGACTTCCTTGGGTTAGTGTGGGCGGTGGGCTTTTCTAGTAATTGACATTTCATTATGTTTTCATAGTGTGTACTAAGTTCAGTGTGGATAAAAATGTATATGAGGCAAAAAGTCTGCTAAAATATGAGCAAAGCACTTTGTATTATTTATGTTTAATATTTTATAATGCACATGTATAGTGTACAGTGCAATATGGTATATGTGAACATACATACAGCTGGTATCTGCTATGTGATAATCCAAGCAGTATGACCATAAGTGATTACAATATTGATATTTCATAGTACAATCTGCTCACTCAAGCACTTGGCTAGTGTAGTTCTTTGAATATTTGTTTTGGGATTCCAAGCTGAAGTACATGATCAGTGAGAACCGCATTAAACATCAAAACAGAAAATATTTAAATATTTTTATAATAAAAAAAATGCAAATACAAGTAGCCTATTTTTGAAGTCTAATAATACCTGAAAAATGGGCACTACTGGGAAATAACAAACTTCTGGAGGTAATGAGGCCTTTGTCTGTAGCACTGGGCCACAGAATTCCTCAGGGTGGTCTGTTATTCCACAGTAATGCCCACCCTCTCTAATATTATTACTTACTTTACTTCCCTGGCCTCCAATGCAAATAGATAACTATTCCCCAGCTGAACAGTCTCAGAATACACACTTAATTAAAATTAATATTCAGGTCTACTCCTATTACTAATACCCTGATTTTCTCCATCTAACTTCTGTGAGGAACTTTGGCAAAGGTCTTGCTAGAATCTTAGAAACCCACACTCATAGGTCTGGCTCTACTCATTTCTACTACACAATCATAAAAATGTAATTAGTCTGAGTGGAATTATCTCACTTCTGAGAAGGCTCCCAGTCAACTTGACATCCAATTTTGTGACAGTGGTTTAACCAGATTATTTCTAAGACATTTATATTATCTTTCCCAGGACTGATGAGGTGCTTACTGGCTTATGGCTTCTTGAACGTTTTGTCAATTTTCCCTAATGAAAGGTACCACTATTGCCTTACACTATTTTTTCTACAATGATAAGGCCAACCTCCCAGTGAATCATAAGCCTGTTCCAGGGGGGTGTTCAACCACACCTGAAAATGTTATAAACTTAAAACATTAAGTGTCTGGAATATTTTATGCGAAATTAGGGTAAATGCAGTACAAAAAATCCATGTATTTGTGCATTTGATTGCAAGTTAATAAGAAAGAAAATAAGTGTTCTTTGTGAAATACGTGACATCTCAGCTGCTTTTATGTTTCAGGTAGGCTGCATCAGTACTGTGCAGGTTAAGTTTGTTTTTTTGTATGGAGAAGTCCCAGTCCCTTTTTTGATCTGTAGAAAAGCCTCAGTACTTTTCTCTGGTTTGAGGGAGGCTGAATGTGACATGGACTGGAATTCATAGTCGTTGTTGTCAGAATTCTGTGCAACTCCCTTTACTCATGGCAAATTTCACTTCTCTGACTCAATAAGAGTCACAGTCATGCCCAGTTTTATGGCATTGAAAGCATAATTTGCATGTCCATGAACTGCTCATCTTAGAAATGTAAAAACTGCTGACCTGCATTCCCTACCATCCTGCACAAGTAAGTAGCATAAGTCCCTACAACAAAATCATACAGACATACCCCCACCCCCAAATACATGCAGTCAGACCTACAGACTTGCACAATCACATGTTCACACATGTATATATACACACACACACAAACAACCACAAAAACATACAGGCACATGCATGCACACAGGCAGACATAAGCACATCTTGTGCCAGCCTAAACTGCATCCGTGAGCTCCGCATCCATAGCAGCTACAGATCACTTCAGGCAGCAACATATATTCAAATAATAAGCATTCAAACACAAATGATCACAATAACCATTCACACACTGTCCCAGTACACACACACGCACACACACACACACACACACACACACACACACACACACACACACACACACACACACACACATACATCTACACATGCAAACACGCGTACATTATACAGAGCAGTAAGGTTATATTTGGACATGCATACAGCTGAAATTTGCTAATATGTGATAGTCTGAGCATTATGACGTGTGTTTAATATTGAACAGTCGTAGTGCAATGGATATCAGAGAGTTGATATGGGCTTACGCACATTACGGATGCAATTACTGTGCACACAGTTTAGCAGAAATTATATAGTTACATACCACTCCTAAGCATTACCACTAGCTGTACTAATTAGTACGTCATACTATTATAAAAGGCTTTGTCATGTTGGTAATATGCAATTCTTATAAGTGTAAGGAAATAAACAGTTATGATTACCATATTACCCAATCACACATGAGTAGTTGTTGCATGCTTGTAGGAAAGGTTATATGATTACATAGCAGGAGACATGGTATTCAGAATAATCCCAGTAGGAACATATACAGGCAGAATTAAATATATTCAAAATTCATTATGTTTGCACAGACAGTGTAACAACTATATGCAATGAATATTATGGCTATATGTAAAACAATAAAATGTAGGTCTTTCCTCTTCTGTCAATGTACTATTATCATTGTTTGTTAGCAAGATGCATGTAGCCACTGGAAAAAGGTGTCATGAGCTTAATGTTTCCCCATGTGCATTGCCATCTGTATGGCAGGGATCTGTGGCTGATACATTTATGGTTTGATGAGTGCAATTTCTACTAATGAATGACTTTTGGAGGTGTATAAAGCACTCATGCTTCTCTGACCTTTTTATATGTTGTAATGTGACTTATAGGAAGAAATTCTGTAATGAGATGTGCTGTTGGCATGTGACCAAAAATGAGGTAAACACATAGAAGTTGCACCATAACACTTAAACTTTGAGATAATGAGTTTTCCATTGGTACACAGCCTAGGGATTGTACCACCACTAATCTGCTTATTACCCAGGAGTCTTTGTCACATAGCTATAATGATATTTTGATAACATCAGTTATCTAGGTTAGCAGTATGCATTCCAAGAGTAGGGATATACAGCTCTAATTGACGTATACCTTCCACATGCTGTATAGTTATACAACATAATCACCAAATATACAATGCAAATTAAAACTATCTTATTATTTTGGCATATGTTAAACTGTTTTGGTTTGGTGTTATGATTCTTTGTGCTCAAAGTTTACTGTTGTTAGTTAATGACTGGTATATTTAAGTGTTAGACGTACATGTGAAGTGAGCCTTTAAAGTGAAATAGTGTTGCAGATATTGTCCTTTTTTTCCTTTACATTATCTATTCTGTTTTATACATTAGCTCCTTGTACAGGCTGTGGTCAGAATTATACTCAAGTACCATTATACATAAAAGACATGAGAAACGAGATTTCTCCAATGCTGTATATTATTAAAAGGCTTTATGCAATGTTTCAGAATCTCATTCTCTGCTAAATGTGTAGTTTGCCAGGGGCTGATAGCACACAGTGCCAATGTTCACAAATACTCACTGACACAATAGTATCTGCCAAAGACTTCACATCTTGCACAGCAAGCAAGCTACATTGATGCAGAGCGATGAAGCCCTGACAATGACCCAGACTTAGGTTTATCTATGCAGCCCAAGCACCTATAAGAGCAAGCAAGGGAAAGGAATTCCAATTCTAAGGCAATGTCTGCTCACCTCTGTTTGAGGGAAGGGATAATGACAGTGTGCTGGAGCAAGCCAGGTGGCCCTTGTGTAAAGCAATGTGCAACAGTAATTCATCAGTGTTTCATACTTACTAATACTCTGATGGATTGTGAAACTAATAATACAATCATGTACCACTCCTGAACAATATCAGAATCTATACTTCCCCTTATCACATATTATTATGATATATTCTTGTCATGCTGGTAAAAGTTAAATGAGTAGAGACTTTGGAAAATAGATAAACGAAAAATAGGGGAAAAGAATTCCCAATTCAAAAACTATTAAACTAAAACCAAAGGGCAATCAAGTGGACCACCAGGCACTTTCAGACAGTTTATTGTCCAAATAAAAAGCTCATACACAAACACAAAGTAAAAGACATCTTTGGAAAATAGCATTCACAGCTGTGGTTAATATATTACTAAATTACCCACAAATACTTGCTGCATACTTGCAGAAAAGTTTATAACGTAACAGTAAACGTGCTACACAATGTACTAATAGCAGTGGCATACACAGGTAATATAAAATATGTTCAATATTCAGTTTACCAGGTAATGTAGCAACCACATGTGCAATGAATTTTATAACATTATAATATATTGTAGGAAGTAGCATAGCTGCCTTTTTATTAACTGTGAGAAAGTTGTTGGTATAGTTAATGGAGTTGTGCGTTTTTGGAATTGTGTGTTCTCATTATAGTCTTACTGATTCATTTTTGTAAAAAAAAAAATAGGCTTTGTATTTGCTGTGTTATTTTCCTTTCCTGTCTGTTTAACTCAAGCTGTTTTGGCAGACATTTCAAAGTAAAGATGGTGCAGTTCACCCATCCATCTGAACCTCTTATATGTGGATGCACAGGTGCAATGCCTTTAATGATAGTTTTCATATTTCCCATGAGTCCTTGTCAGGTACATATATTATACATGATCTACTAATGTGATTGTATCATAATGTGTATGCAGAGTGTACTTTAATACCACTTATTTGCAGAATAGTATCTTATGCACAGACTGTACAAGCATATACTGTTACCACCACAATTCAAATATAACTACTTTTATGTACTATGGAGCTTATAGCTGTGCATGTTTATATAATTGCAGTCAATAAACTGTTCTCTGGTAACATGCATAAATAGCTGATGTGGTAAATAGGAACAGTAGCAACAGAAGTAAAAATGAACTGCAATGTTCTTGTAAAAGCAGATATTCCTAACTAACAACAGTACAATTGCAACAAACTAACTCAAAGGTCTTCTCAGCTACCCCAGCACTTATATAAGCATTTTTAAATGTGCGTTATAGATGTGGTGACAGCACAGTATAATTACACCATATATTATTCTTACAGTTGTATATCCTTAAGAAGCAACTAAACAGTACTGAATTGGATAACTGATATTAAGAACATGACTATAACTGTGAGACAAGACGCCTTGGTGATATGCATGTTTATGGTGGTAACAGCACTAAGCTGTGTACTAATAGAAAACAGATTATCTCAGAGTGTCACAGTTCAGTTGCCGCCTCTAAACATTTTGAGTAAATGTAATGCATTTAATTATGGTTCAGTTTACTTGTGTATACCACTTCTGGGATAAATATAGTATCACATCTTGTTTTGTAACTATGCAACCTTTTGTACAGTCTTCACCAGCCCACACTATGCAGTGAACCTTGTCAGTGACAGAGAGAGAGAAAAAGGGATGCTGTTGGGTGTGTGTATTTGCCAGTAGCACATAACTCCTAGCAGTATGTACATGGCTTTCCTAGGTGTTGTGATGTTATTTATTGGAAACAAAAATGTAATAAGGTGTGCTAAATAGAAAAATCTGGTAAGTACATTCAGTATACAACCTAGCAGTGAGACCCAAAGAGATTAATTGGTTTTCTACTGGAATACAGCTAAGGGTATTGTCACCCTTAATTTGCATATTACCCAATAGTCTTTGTTTCATAGCTATAATAATAGTAATAATGTTCTTATATAATTTCTCTGATTTATCACTATGTATTCCCAGCGTAGGGAGTAAGTACAGTACACCTTCCACATATGGTACTAGTTTAGTGTGCAGTCACCAAATACATAATGCACATTAAAATACTAATATTAGCTTTGTGGAAGATGTGAAGCTGATTTTATATATGAAGCATTTCTGTAATGAGTGGTGATGTTTATGTCTTAATGATATCTATTAAAACCTGTTTTTTTTTCTAATTTGTTGGATTGGGAGGGTGGCCTAATGGTTAAGGTATTTACCTTACAAACACAAAGTGCAGGGTTTGAGTCTCACAATGGATAATTGGTTAGGCTTAAAATGGCTTGCAAGGGCAGTTAGCCAAGTACTAATCTATGAACCTATAAATTTATAACCTAGCCGTTGTATGTTCCCTATTCTCCAAAGTGATTGTCTATTAACATTTACTATTGTGAAGCAGTTTTTGTTTGGTGGTATAATATTTGATATATGAGTTTACTGTTGTGAAGTAATTTTTGTTTGATGGTATAATATTTAATGTGGGAGTTTGTGGTATTAGATTAACAACAAAAGCAGTGTTTGAACAACAGTATTGTTATGTTTTATATGCAATATTTATTTCAGTTTTGTTAAAAACATAGCATGCTTGTATAGTGTATGCATAATATATTATACCCCAATACAGTGGCATCAACGTACACTCTGAATATACATTAGGCTATAATTATGTTACTAGATCATGTATAATACATGTATCTTTACAACGACTCAAAGTCAATATGCAAATAGCAGCTGAACACGTCTCTGTTGTACCTCAGTATCTAGATATTGTTGGCCCAAATGTGTGACTTACTTCATAGTTTCTTTGAACTGCTTGCCTAAACAACTTGAGTTAAAAAAAAACAGAAAATGACCCCATTAACACAGAGAAGGACTCCAGTCTTCTTACAGTGAATAAAAAAAAATGCCCTTCAGCTCTGTTACCTGTCTTAATCAAGTAGTTGGCTTAGATGGTTAAGGCTAACAGCTGTAGTTCCCAGGGTACAGGGATCAAAGCCCTCACTTGTCTATTATGTGCAAGTCACTTAACCAGGCATTGCTCCCAGGTCACCCCTAAAAAGGGACTATGTGCCCAGTAGGCCTACATGGTTAACAAATAGGTACTATTACAGTGGGAGGCTGATATAATGGTTAACATGTTTACCTTACAGAACCAAGGTGCAGGATTTGATTCTTACATGGGGTAAATAGCTAGGCTTAAAATGACTCATAAGGACAGCCTAGTACTAATCTATGAACCTATAAGTAATACAACAGCATAAAGCACCTTAATCCCAATATTTAACAAATATGCATTTCCGTTTACTATGCAAACAGCAGGAAAACAACCACATGAATGTTATTATAATCCTATAATATTCATTGCACAAGTGGTTACTACACTGACTGGTAAAAGTAATTTATGTTACGCATATTTTATATTACCTGTATATGCCACTGCTGTCAGTACGTCATGCAGCATGTTTACTATTATGTAATTACATAAAGATTTCTACAAGTATGAAACAAATACTCATGGGTAATTGAGTATTATGGTAATCACAGCTGTGAATGCTATTTTCCAAGTTCCCTACTCGTATAACTACATTTTACCAGCATGGCAAAGCTAGGGTTGCCACCTTTTCAAATGCCCAAAGTGGGACATTTTTTGTAGAAATGTGAGATTTTGCAGGACAAAACATACCCACGGCTAATGCAAAGAACAGAACTTCACTTTTTTGTTAAAATAAAAGCTTATTTTTGTAGCATTGCATTGCTTATGCTTTTTCATATAATATTTGTGTGTTTCAGATACAAAATAACTGTTTTATGCAGCTATTAAAGAATTCTTAAATATATTTTGTCTAAAAATCTCAGGACATTTGTAATTTTTTAATTTTTTTAGCAGGACACAACTGCTCAAAGTGGGACTGTACCTCACAAAGAGGGACAGGTGGGGCAGTACAGCCCTTGGTAATGTCCAGGAGTGGCAGGTGTATGCATTCTTACAGTTTCACAATAGATAAATGCACTAACATGCATGAACTATAACTGACTTGCTGTTTCCCATTGCTTTACATGACACACAGTTCAGTTATGTACACACTTGTGCTTATACTACTCAGACTATGGTATGCTAACAAACAGCTTTTTGTATATCCAAGCATGACCATACTCTACTCCACCTGTTATATTCTAGTCATATGTTCAAAGTTCAAGTTTATGCAACTATATTTACTCTGGTGGTATGCCCTGCATCATAGGCATATTCCTCTCCAAGACTTTTTTTTTTGTGGAAATCCATAAGGGTTGGGCTGAGTTTTGTGGGATTGTATTATTATTTTATTTATTTGACATTTGTTTACTGAGGAAAGTCCGACTGGGTGGGTGACAATTTTCAGCAGAGGCTTGAGGAAAAAGCTCCAGAGACAATTAACATATTACATTAGCTTATTACAGAACAACAATGAACGTTTTCACATACAAGAAAGAAGATACAATAATGGATAGCACATCATTTGTACATATATTAGATGAAGCATACTTGCACATTAATTACAGACATTAGATATTACTAAGGAGACTATACATGAGACAAGTGGTCTTTACAATTATATGATTCAGATGAGTATGATTCTGCTTGAGAGTTAAATTATTTTTGTTTATTATAATGTACTTAATATACGTATCTTATAGTACAGGGTTTTGAGAGGAGAGGAATTACAGGAGTGGGAAAATAGGAGATAGAAACATATGTATTCATTAGTAAAGCATGGGGCACGGATAAGGAAGACGCAAAAGGGAGAAAGAAAAGTTAGGGGACTGTATAGTGACAGTAGTAGTGTAAGGTTTAGGTAAAAGAGGCAAAAAATTATCAATTGTATAAAATATAATAAGATGGAGTGTAATGCTAGTACAGTTACAAATTAAGAAGCTATTTCATTAACCTGGTGTAGAACATGAGCAGAGCCATTTATTTTTTTAACTGTTTTTAAGAGAGTGTGTGAAGGATTTGAGGGGTGTGTCTCCTATAAGCCATCCTCTACCTAACAGCAAGTTATTCAGTATAACTCAGGTGATTAACTCCTCTGTACTGGGGGTTGCCCTCTGGGTGCAAGTGGAGAGTGAGCCTGAGTGCTATCATTGACGGTCAAATAGGCTGGACTGAAATACTGCTAGGATACTCTACCTCCTTATGCTGACATTATTGAGAAGGCAATTGTTCATAGGTTTGTAGGCTCATAGGTGGTTACTGGGCTACTGACCCGAAGGTCTTTATAAGCCTAGCCATGTCTGCCTAATATAATACTGGACAAATCCAATATAAAGGATCTTGCCTAAACTCGAGATCTTAATTAGCAATGACTGCCCATATCTAGGAGGGTCATAGGTGAACTTGGTGAACTCCCCGGTATCTAGGAGGGTCATAGGTGAACTCGGTGAACTCCCCGGTATCTAGGAGGGTTATAGGTGAACTCGGTGAACTCCCCGGCAGGAATTTACAGTTTCTCATCCAGTCATCCAGGCTACACTTAAACAAGATCATAGAGGTGCTTTGTTTGATGTGAATTGCTAGCCTATTACAGAGGAGTGGCAACCTCTGAGAGACATATCTGTCTCTCCAGCAGGTCCTATTTATTTTGCAGGCCAGGCTCAGATCCCTGGAGTGGGTGACCCTTGTTCCATTTAACATGCGGATGTGCAGCATTTCCATTAGGTTTGGATCCAAGATTGCTCTGTACTCCAGGCAAAAGTCTCCTCTAAGTAGTCTGTACGCTACTGAGTACAGTGACAGTGACTTCAGTCTGTCAATGTATGATGTGTTGGGGACCCTGAATTTTCTTGGTTAGTAATCTCTGAGGTCTCTCAAGTTACTGCAGGTGCCTGGTAAGGTACATACCAAAGGGAGCATTATACTCAATTATTAGTCTGATGAGGGTCGAGTACAGAGGTATTATGGCCTCTTTCACTCTTAAGGCAATGCCTTTGCTAATGAGGTGTGCAACATAGAATGCCTTCCATACCACAGTAGACACATGGTGGTCAAAGTTTAGGCTACAGTCAACTTGCATTCCCAAGTCTCTCACTTCTAAGTTGTTACTTAGGGTATTATTATTCATATGATAGTCTGCAGGGATATCGTTTTTACTGAAGGGGATAATAATGCATTTTTAGCACTGAGTTAGAGTCCATGGCTTTGGCACCAATCATCAGTTTTTGTAAGTCCCTCTTGAAATATAGTGATATAATTTGAGGATTCAGTGATTGCACTTAATTTGCAGTTATCAGCAAACCCAGTCAGCCACAGCCACTCTATCTTGGCTTTCACTTCTGATAAGTATATTCCAGACAATAGGGGGACAAGCACTGACCTCTGTGGAACCCCATTGTTGACAGGTCTGCTGGTTGAGGTAAAGTCCCCAATTTTGACTGAGTGTGATCTGTTGGCAAGCCAGTTAGCAATCCACCTGGTAACATAAGGGTTGATATTCAACTGGGAGAGTTTATCAATTATGCCCGAATGTGGGATTGTGTTGAAGGCCTTGGCTAAGTCAAGGTAGGCTGTATGCACAGATTTGCCTTCATCTATGGCTCTGTTGATGTTTTCAAAGAAGTCCACCAGGTTTAACAGGCATGACCTGCCTTTGACAAAACTAAACTGTGTTGAATCAAGGGTTTGGTGATCACTTGTATCCTTATTTATAAGGTCCATGATGATTTGTTCCATGGCCTTACAGATAAGGCTGGCTAAGCTTATGGGTCTGTAGTTTATAGGGTCTGTTGCTGTACCCCTTTATGAAGGGGATGACAACTGCTGTTTTCCATTCAGTAGAGACAAAATGTGTACTTAGGCAGTGGTTGAAGAAAGCACCTAATGAAGTTGCTAACTCATATTTTAGACCATTTAAAATGTAACCTCCGTCGCCCTCGACCCCAGGGATTACCTCAGTGTCACTGCTCGACAGAGGCACAGCAAAATAATGGGTATAGTTCCCCATACTAAAGGGGTGGCGTAAGCCACAAAACTATGGGCTAGGCTTGTAAATGCCCTCGGGCAGATAGCCTAGTATGAACCTATGAACCTGGGATGTCATCCAATCCCATAGAGGCTGTATTTTTGGCCTTGGAGAGAGCATTAATGGCTTGCTCTTTATAGATGCAAGGTGGGGGAGATGTAGAGGGAATGCTTTGTGGAATGCTTGGTGGGGATGGTGAGGGGAGAAATTTTTGCCAAACCTGTCAGTTAATAGGTTAGCTATTTTTGCAGGATCAGTGTGTGTGTGATGTCATCCACAGCTAGTTCAGGACACGTCTGGGTCCTACCTTTTAGGTTACAGATATAGCTTGAAGAATGCCTTATAGCACAGGTTCCCAAACTGTGCGCCATGGCACCCTGGGGAGCCGCGGCTTCCTTACAGGGGAGCTGCAAAGCTTAGCAGCTGATTGCAGGTAAGTGAATGCCTGTATGTGTGTGTGTGTGTGTGTGTGTGTGTGTGTGTGTGTGTGTGTGTGTCTCATGTGCGTGATATGTGAGTGAATGTGTGCAGAGCAAAGAAAAAAGTGTGTGTGAGAGACATCAGGAGGTGTGTGTGTGTGTGTGTGTGTGTGTGTGTGTGTGTGTGTGTGTGTGTGTGTGTGTGTGATCGGGAGAGTGAGAGCGATGTGTAAGTGAATGCAGGAATGAATGAAGAAGTGGGTGTGTGTGGGTGTGAAATCAGGAGAGTGACATTGATGTGTGAGTGAATGCAGATATGAAAGAGGAAGTGGCTGTGTGTGTGTATGTGTGAGATCGGGAGAGTGAGAGCAAAGTGTAAATGAATGCAGGTATGAATGAAGAAGTGACTGTGTGTGTGTGTGTGTGTGTGTGTGTGTGTGTGTGTGTGTGTGTGTGTGTGTGTGTGTGTGTGTGTATGTGTGAGATCGAAGAGTGAGAGGGATGTATAAATTAATGAATGTGCAAGTGGGTGTGTGGCATGTGGGTGTGAGATTGGGAGAGTGAGAGCGATGTATGAATGAATGCGTAAGTGGGTGTGTGAGTGTGACAGACGGTGAGAGCAATGTGTGAATGAATGCAGGTATGAATGAGGAAGTGAGTGTGTGTGTGTCTGATGGGGAGAGAGAGAGAGAGAGCGATGTGTGAGTGAATGCAGGTATGAATGAAGAAGTGACTGTGTGTGTGTGTTTGATCGGGAGAGAGAGTAGGTATGAATGAGGAAGTGACTGTGTGTGTGTGTGTGTGTGTGTGTGTGTGTGTGTGTGTGTGTGTGTGTGTGTGTGTGTGTGTGTGTGTGTGTGTGTGAGATTGAATGTCCAGATTTTTGCCTCATATTTTTGGTGTGTTCCTCCTAAAATCTGTACTTTTCTGGCAAATAGTTGAGGATTGAAGTCATTAAATAATGACAAACATTTGAGTTTAAGACTCCACATCCTTCAGAGAATTCATGCTAATGCAAAACCTATTATTCTATCAACTTTCTAAGTTTGTAAGAGCAATATTTCAAATCTGTCCCTATTTGTCCCCCCATCATTTTAGGCTTTGTCCAGATTTTTAGAGCAAAAAATCTGGACAAAGCCTAAAATGATGGGGGGGACAAAAAGGGACAGATTTGAAATATTGCCCTTACAAACTTAGAAAGTTGATAGAATAGGTTTTGCATTAGCATGAATTTTCTGAAGGATGTGGAGTCTTAAACTCAAATGTTTGTCATTATTTAATGACTTAAATCCTCAACTATTTGGCAGAAAAGTACAGATTTTTAGGAGGAACACACCAAAAATATGAGGCAAAAATCTGGGCATTCTGCAAAAATCTGTACAGTTGAGAGGTGTGAATCACATGCACACACACAGTCACTTACTTCCTCATTCATACCTGCATTCATTCACAAATTGCTCTCAGTCTCCCGATCTCACACACACACATGCACACACACACACACACACACACACACACACACACACACACACAGCCACTTCCTCATTCATACCTGCATTCATTCACACACACACACACACACACACACACACACACACACACACACACACACACACAGCCACTTCCTCATTCATACCTGGATTCATTCACACACACACATCCACTGCCTCATTCATACCTGCATTCACTCATACATTCCTCTCACTCTTCTGATCTCACACATACACACACATAGTTACTTCCTCATTCATACCTACATTCATTCACACATTGATCTCAGTCTCCCGATCTCACACATACACACACACAGCCACTTCCTCATTCATGCCTGCATTCATTCACACACACACACACACACACACACACACACACACACACACACACACACACACACACACACACAGTCACTTCCTCATTCATACCTGCATTCACGCATACATCGCTCTCACTCTCCCTATCACACACACACACACACACACACACACACACACACACACACAGCCAGTTCTTCATTCATTCATGCATTCACTCACACTCGCCGTGAACTAATAAGCTTAACTGCAAAATAAACCGCGAACTGTTTGCAGTTTATTTTGCAGCCAAGCTTATTAGTTTGCGGCGCCCCTGTGAGGAAGCCGTGGCTCTCTAGGGCGCCACAGCTCACACTTTGGGAACCCCTGAAATATGCACGTTATGTGCACCGCGGGGGGGGGGGGCTTGGGAAAACTTGGGTTTAGCAAGGGAGCCGCGAATCAAAAAAGTTTGGGAACCACTGCCTTATGGTGATCCTTGGCTATGTTTGCTAATTTTTTTTCACAGTTGCCCCTAAAGGATTTTACAAGTTGTCTTACTTCTTTGTTCAAGCAAAGCAGGGTGTTCTTCCAGTGCTGGGACCTCTTTTTTATTCTTAGACAGCAACTTCTTCCTCTTGTTGTATAACTTATTAATGCTAGATATCCACCAGGGAGGCTTGTTTTTTCCTGAAGATCTTGTTTTGATCCTATCAGGTACAGCTGTGTCAATACATATATGTAAGTGTATGTACAGGGCATTTGTGTATACCTTAGTATAGTTGTCAATGCCATCTGTGGAAACAGGAGCTTGGAAATTATTTATGTTATCCCTTTGGAGGGTATAATTAGCTTTGGTGAAATTTATTAGCCTGATATCACCTAAGAGGGGTTTAGATGTTTTAGCTACTTTAAATGTGACTGATTTGTGATCAGATTTAACCAGTGAGGGTCCTATACTTGTGGTGGTGCAATGGTCACCCATCTTGGTGAAGACCACGTTGAGAATATTTTAGCCTCTTGTGGGGTTGCATACTATTTGCTCCAGGGCATTAGTGTTAACAAAGTCCAGGAAACTTTGTACAAGCATATTAGTACTCATATAAATTTCCCAGTCAATGGAGGGATAGTTAAAATTGTCCATGACTAGAGTGTTTGGTTGTAATTTGACTCGAGTAGGTCCAAATAAACAGTGTGGGTATCTTGTTCATTGTAGGGGGCCTATAGCTAAAGATGACGTGGGGGGGTCGAGGTAGGTGTTCAGTATTATTCCGAACTACAAACATTTCCCCTACCTCGACCCATGTTAAAACTCATTCCTAGATTGCTTTTGTGACATTGATATTACCATTTTCGAACTTCTGTGTTCAACGATAGTACAGTCGACAGAGTACGGTTCAAAATTTTGATAGTAAACCTTTATCTTTGATGAAGATAGATACTACTCCTCCTTTGGTTCTCACGCATTCATTTTGCAGTCTGAAAGTGTGGAAGGCATTGTAGCCTTGCAAGGCTCAGGTATTCTCCGTGGCACTGAACCAAGTTTCTGTAACTGCACAGACATTACCATCCTCCAGGGAGAGTAGTGCTTCCAGAGAATGCAGTTTTGATTTAAACTCCTAACATTTAGCAGCATAACCTTTAATTTGTGAGTGATATTTTCACATTGGAAATTTTATTCTTGAGACCTTGCCTAAAAAAGGCACCATGGGGAGGCAAGTGCCTTAGCCAGTAACAGAATACATAAAGCTGACAGGTGAACATCATCTCTGCCAAAGCAGCGTGGTCTATCAACCATGTCATCCCAGGTTGACAAGAACTGGATCCGCTTAGAATGACACCAGAAACTAAGCCAATTGTTGAAGGCAATCATTTTTTGTTTACATTGTGGTATCACCCTAAGTGAGGGTAGAATACTGCTCAAGGCTAGGGACATACTTGTCTGGGAGATATATTCATAGAGCTCAGTCATGTCTCTCTTCATATAGTCCAGTGAGGTACATCTCAAGTAATTTACACTAACATGAGCTATGATGGAGTCGTAATAGTATTTTTTGTTGACAGACTTGAGTGCATATGTGATCTGACGGATCCTGCCACCTGATAGATAGCTGACCATAACCTTCTCCTTGTCCAGCCTGGTGAGAGGGACATCTGTGTGTCTCACAATGGAGTCACCTATGACTAAAAAATTTGTTTAGATGTGCTTTGCCTTAGGGGCTTATTTGGTGATACACTGGTGCTTGTGTTTTTATGTATATTGAGTGCTGTAGGTGCTGTATTAGGTGTAGCATGTCTATGTCTGCAAGGTTTCTGTTGTTTAGGTAGGTTTCTAGTGAGTACTTCCACATATGATGGTTTATTTGTTGAGTGCATGGTTTGCGTAGGAGGTGTAGTATGTGAGCTAACAACCTGTTCAGTGTTACGGTTCTGCTCATGAGAGAGCAAGGATTCCAGATTATTAGTGCAGATGCATCTCTCACAAATTGTACTTGGGTGATTTAGGAGTAGTGGGTTGTCAATGTACAGTGGCTACACTGCCTCAGGTTACCCATGTCAATCAGGCTAGTAGGAGAAATTTAGGGAAACTGACCATCCATAGTGCTAGATTAAATCCTGATTTCATAGTGGGGAGAGAAAATGGAGGAGTGTGATATAACTGGGTGCTCTAAATGGGGTCTACTAGGGGGTTCTCTAAATGGTATGAGAGTATTGTAGATTTTGTGGTTTTAGGACTATTTCAGGGGCAAAAGCACAACTGAGGTGCTTTCTGAGCAGCCAAGTGCAATTTAAGGATTTCTCGGATGGATCACGGGCAGCTACTAAGGGGAAATTTATATACTGAAGTTTTTGCATCTATAACCACCAACAGTTACCCCCACTGTGCAATAATGTATGATGGTACACAGAGATGCACTACGCGTAAACATATGAATACAGCAGAGCAGTTGCTGGTCGCCTAATTCTGTGGAGCTGTATTAAAACAAGCACAAACCCACGCAAACACGGGGCTTATGTAGCAACAGCTAACAAACTGAATTAAACAAGTTAACCAATAAAAAAGCTCAAGACTGAGCCCTGTCCCAGCAACCTTCAATCACATGAGTCCTAACTGCACTCTCCTGCCACAAGGGTGCGGGGGGGGGGCTTTCCAACAAAAGACAGCCTGGTTTAGTGCTCAATCTAACAAACAGAACCAGATTCAGCAAGTCTGAATCTAGTCTATGCTACAGCAGAAAAAAGTACAAAATTCAGCAAGAACAGTTTTTAAAAAATCAGCACTAGAGCAAAAATGCAGTTTAAAAGTGCACTCGGGCTCACTTCCCTCCCCTACCCTACCCCTATTCCCACCCACCACCATTACAATTACCTTTATACCTAACTATCCCTCCCCTTCCTGTCCCACTAGCCACTACAATTTCACGTCCTGCCTATTGCCACAACCACCTTACTAATCTGTCAATATTGTCAACACCACTTCCTCTATAGCACTGTCTCTCTACCTACTCTATCTGACCATATTTTATTCCAACATGTATTATTTTCTAATCTCTTTTACACTACTCCTTATTCTCTCTCTATCTCCACATCTTACCACTCCAATCTCTCTGACCCACTCCTATGTTCACCAACTTCTCACCCATTCAACATATATCCAACTACTTCGTCTTTTACTATATCCCCTAATCTCTTTACTACCTCTACCTCAAGTTTATATAAACTATCCATAATACAGGTTTTTAAACCTTCCCACAAAGCTAAGTCAAACCTATACAAACTCCATCTAACATCTACTACACACTCTCTCCTCACTAAAAACCTACTTTGTTCTGGAGAGATCCATCCCAACCCTGGCCCCTCTTCTCTCCCCAATACTATCTCTACACTGCTCCATCTTACTCCTCTAACAGTCACCAACCTCAGTCACAACAATCATCTCCATCCAAATACTTAACTATTTACTCATTGAATATTCAGAGTCTAGCAAATAAAGTCACTGAGCTGCACTCATAGGTAGCTCTCAATACCCCTCACATCCTCTCCCTATCTGAAACCTGGCTCAAGCCACAAATCTCAAATAGTGAAATACTCCCACCAGGTTATAATATCTTCTGATCTGAGACCTGTAAAAAATGTAGTGGCGTGGCCATCCTCTACTCAAATATTCTTAACCTCTCACCATACCCTTCCCCAATTCCTGACTTCCTCCCAGCTGAAATCATCATCCTTAACTGCCATCTGAATCCCCACAAAAAACTTGCAATTTCCTCTATCTACCATCCTCCTGGTAACAATCTGCCTATTCTTGAAAACATCCTATCCTGGTTCTCCCACAACATACCATATGAGACACTTATCCTTGGTGATGTCAACATTGATTGGTCCAAACTCACAACTGACTCCCCCCAACTCAGTATCCACCTACACGGCTTCCACCAACTTATAACATCTCCCACTCACTTCCATAAAAATTCCACTTCCAGCTCCATCATAGACTGGATCCTTACCAATTCCCCCCACCAATACCACAATCCCACCACCTTACCTGACTCCCTCAGTGATCATCTCCCTACCACCATCTTAAGACACTACTCCGATATTCCTAAACTCCACCTTATCAAAGACTGTTGAAAACTATCGACTTTCAATTCATCCCAATTTAACTCCATTTTCCACAACATAGATTGGTCCATCCTAAAACACCTCCCCCTAAACGATGCTGTAAGCACTTTCAATAGCATCTTCATGAATACTCTAAACTCCTTAGCTCCCTCTAGGAAGATCAGAGTAAAATCAAACCATGCTCCCTGGCTCTCCAAAGAGACTAGGTCCCTTATGAAACAAAGAGATCATGCTTGGAAAACCTGGACTAAAACTAAACCACCTTTTCTTCAAAAATAAAGGCAACTGAGGAACCTTGCAAAAAAACATAGAACTAATGACAAAAAGTTATACTATAGCTCTGCTCAGCTTAACAACAAATCCAATCCTCGAAAATTTTGGTTAACTCTCAACAACATCCTCTATCCTAGAAAGCCCTCTAATCCCTCCATATACCCTAACTCTTCCTCTCAGGAAACAGCTACCCTCCTGAATAAACACTTTATCTATTCCATCCAAAATCTGGTAACCTGTAAGCCAAACTCTACTTCGACACCCACCTCTCCAAGTCCCACTAACAGAACTTTGTTTTCTTTTGAGCCAGTTCCCATTACTTACATCAAATCTCTACTACTCAAGCTAAAACCCTGCTCTCCTTCCACTGACAATCTATCTCCTACATTCCTCAAACTTGCTGCTGACTCACTTGCCTATCCTGTATCTATACTAATTAATCGATCTATACTGGAATCAACTGTCCCCACCCTTTGGAAATCTTTCTTCACTATCCCTCTTCATAAAGGTGGAAACTCCACTGACCCCTCAAACTACCAACCCATTGCCATTCTGTCCCCCCTCTCCAAGATATTAGAAAAATGTATTCACTCACAGCTTCTCAATCACCTCCTCACACACCACTTACTTACCTCTACCCAACATGGATTGTGTCCTCACCACAGCACCACCACTGCCCTCCTCTCCTTCACTCATATCATTGCAGAGGCCCTAGACAACAATAAACTCATTTCCTGTCTCTTCCTAGATCTCTCCAAAGCCTTCGATACTGTCTCTCATCCTCTACTACTATCCAAACTCACAAATCTCCACCTATCCCCCTCCGCACTTGCCTGGTTTAATAGTTACCTATATGGCAGGGAACAATCTGTCAAATGGCTCTCATCCTCCTCACCTTTCCTTCCCATCTCCACTGGTGTTCCCCAAGGCTCCATCTTGGGACCCCTTTTGTTTAACATCTTCACCAATGATCTTTACACCTCATGCAAAGAATCCTCCCTTATTCAGTATGCCGATGACTCCACACTTATATCCATCTCAAATAACATTCCTGAACTACACTCCCTGACCCAACATGCCCTACTATCCACTGAACAATGGCTCTCTCACAACCTATTGATCCTAAATCCCAAAAAGACCAAACTCCTACTTTTCCTTCCCTGTTCTCTTTCTCATCACAAAACCTCCTTTTTTTACTACATCTTCTAACAATACAAATATCCAACCTGACACCCACACTAAACTCCTAGGGGTCATTATCGATGACGAACTCAAGTTCAACCTACACATACTCCAATGTATAAAAAAAAAAACAAGCCAGAAACTAGGTCTGCTATATCGGAACAAAAAATTCCTAACTCCTGAATCTAGACTTACCCTGGGCCAGGGACTCCTCCTCCCCTCCCTCTTATACGCCACCCCAGTTCTTACCAATATCCAGGCCCCCACTCTAAACAAACTGCAACAGACTTACCATAAAATAGCCAGATTCATTACTAACTCCCCATACAACTCACACCACTGCATTTCTTTAAACTCTCTTCAATGGCTTGAACTTCCCCAGTTTCTGCTATCTTATCAATTTCATATGCTACACTCTGTTCTTTATAAACCCTCCTTCTGTCCATCTCTATCTTCCTTAGTCTCCATCTACATCCCATCCCGGACCCTCTGTACTTCTAACCAACAATTGCTTGATATCTACCACCCAAAAAAGTCAGTAGGCAAACTACTCTACAAACACTTCCTTGCCCATGCTTGGAACAAACATCCCCTTGACTTACGTTCAATTTCCCACACCTCACTCTTTAAAAATGAACTAAAAGCTTATTTTCTCAATTGCAGAACCTGCCCTTGCCATGACCCTACCTAGTCTTCCTTCCCTTTATGTACCCTCAAATGGACCATACTTAGCACCTCATTACACCTCTCTCTCCAATGTGTCTACTATGCATTTGCACAATTTTATACAAACAAAAAATGTTTATTGTTGACCTATTGAACTATATCAATGTAAAATTGTTACTTAGCTTCTTTTTAATGCAACTTTAACTTTATGCATGTAACCCAACATATGTGAATTGTTTTGCTATAACTGCTATTATATCAATATTGTTTAAAATTGTACTTGTTTAAAAATGTATTACTGGAGCTTTTCTCCTCGGGTCTCCACTGAAAATGGGCCACAAGCCCAGTTGGACAAACCCGGTTAACAAATGTCAAAAAATAAATAAATAAATAAAATACAGTATAAAATTGTACTTATGGTTAGCAGAATGCAACAGATTTCTTGGATTGCACAGATGAATACAGCAGAGCAGTGGCTGGTCTGATTTTAAGTGTCCCTTCTGAAAGTGATAATACTGCCTCATGGCCTGTCCATTCACCTAGTCCACCTGCCATTCATGATTCAGGTCTTGACCAAAGCCCCAGGGCTACAAGGAGTATCTGCCTCACTCCAGCATACTGTCATTATAACTCCCTTCTAATACAGTTGAGAAGGCTTAACCTCATAATTCCTTTCCTCATCAAGTTCTGTAATGACAGGACTTCCTAAATTAACCCAAGACTGGGTCATTGTTGGGGCTTCACCCTTCTACATACATCAATCTATTTGGCTTGCTCTGCAAACCTTGCAGACCTTGACACATAATGCTGGAACTGTAAATGTTTGTGAATACTGGAATAGAGTCCATAGCAAGATGCATATTTTGTAGAGAATAAGATTCTGAAACTTCGGTTGCAAAGACCATTAGTGATGTATGGCAGTGATGTATGGCATTGAAGAGCCAAATATAATGTTAATATGTTACACAAGGGTATAGTATTCTGAGACACAGAAATATATGGGGTTTTTACATCTGCACAGGGAGACAATGTAGTTTCCTGATACAAAAGTATGTGCACTTATCAGTTATATCATATTTACTAGGCTGTATCACATTTTTGATCTGTGCTGTATATGTACATGACTATACTGTTACTTTCATATGTTGAAGCTGAAGAACAGTTTTGCATGGGAAATACAACATGTACCTTGTGATACTACCTATATGTGTGTGAGTCTTCTTTTGGAAGATGTTCAATGTACATGGCAAAACTGTTAATGTAGTTCTTGGTGTCAGTACCTCTTCTAGGTACTGATTCATATTTGTCCACATATGTGTGTAATCCATAGCTATGTTATGTTCTTAGCATAGAAAACTGTTGGCTGTCCATGATAGCATGCTGTATATCAGTTCCATTTAAAAGTTGCTGCTTGTCTGTGTAGAAAAGTGAATCACTATAATGGTTAAATGCTTTCTTTTATATATATATATATATATAGCCAGACAGATAGATAGATGTGTGTGTGCATATGTACATTTAACCATAATGTAGGCTAAGCTAACATACTTTGCATTAGTGCATTGGATAAAGATCTGTCTTGTCAATGTTACAGTTCATGTGCATGTCACACATCAGCGCTGTTTACTACATTGTCCATTTAATTACTCCAAAAACTTTGGAATACATTAGTGCAAGAATGTTTAGAATTCCATATAACCATAAAGTACACTGCATTGTTTGGATAAAATCTTTCTTGTCAATATTACTCCTTTGCATAGCACCTGTGAATAATGTTTCTACATGGTCCCTTTAATTGACAATCAAGACTTCAGAGTAGCTCATTGTAAAACTTTGTAATCCCATCTGTTGAATAGTACTTATGCCATGTTGAGGAACACTTTTGCTTGGAAAACAGTACCTGTGCATTATGATACTATGTACATTTGTGAGGCTTCCTTTGGAAACTGCTCTATGTAGATGGCAACACTTCATCTGTAATACTTGCTGTGGTCACCTTTTGTGGATAATAAGGCATAGATTTCCACGTGTGTGCGGTCCATAGTTACGTCGTATTCTCAGTACAGACAGATATTTGCTGTCTGTAACTGTCCGTAACTGTGTTCCTGCCAGATACCAGTACCATCTGCAAGTATGTGAATATCTATGTGACTGTGCAGAAAAGTGAATCACTAAAAAACAGCTTGTTTACTTTCTAACAGATATTCATATGTAAATGCGAGTGTGCATTTGTGCATATAAACATAATACAAGCAAGCCAACATAGAATGTATTGGTGTACTATATAAAATTCTGCCTTGTCAATGTTCAAATTCGTGTACATAGCACACATAAATATAATTTGTTACATCGCCCCTTTAGCAATTCCAAAACATTTCAGAATCTCACTGTGTGTGTGTGTGTGTGTGTGTGTGTGTGTATATATATATATATATATATATATATATATATATATATATATATATATATATATATATATATATATATATATATATATATATATAAAACATAATGTGTGCAACGCCAGCATACACTGTCCTCTAGATAATCTCTACATTGTCAGTATCGCATCTCATACAAATACTGTTTGTTACAACGTTCCCTTTAATTGTGCCGAAAACTTTGGAGTAGTACAGTATTCATCTTTTTGGAAACCAATCCTTGGGATACATATATGTAAACTACCTAAATTACAGCAGATAGAAGCAGAATCTGGAAATCTGGACTAGGATAGCAAGAACACATACCATTTTTATTACTTCTTTATCCTAACCTTAAACTCAAGCGCAGTAAATTGCATTACTGAAAAGCACTCTCACACCCTACCACCGTATCCTAACGCCCACCAAATGCATTTATTGTTTTATTTTACTGAAAGCTACTGAACCTTAAAGATTCTCTTTTCATTGGCAATTCATAATACACATTTATTTACAAACTAAGAACAAGGTAGTTAAACAGCATAAAATCGAAATGTATTTCATTCTGAAACTTGAAAATGCAATATGACTCACTAGATAAAATATAGATTTTGTAGATTTCCAATATGTATTTCCAGCATTTGTTGATCTGTTGGCGTTTATTACTTCACTTACAGTACTTTATTTCACTGTTTTGATCCTGCAAGTTTAAATATGGTAGAGAAGCTAAGCAAATCACCCAGCTGGTGAACAGAGGGAGCCGATTTAAGGGCGGTTTTCTTCAAAAGCATAAAATGCGAAGAGGGGGGGTGGGGTAGTCTAGTAAAACAATTTATTGGAAATGCAAAAACAAGGCAGGAGGGCATCAGAAACCAATATTTTATTCCTCCGTCTTTGCGCACTAGAGCCCCTCTGTCTAAGCTTCCCCCACCCAAGCAGACAAAGCCCCGTTCCCTCATTGGTCAGTTTGGTGGACGCTGTGGCGTCTCGAGCTTTTGTTTAGCCTGTCTGTCCGTTCGCATGCAAATAGAAGGCTATAAGTAGGGCGCTGCAGGCACTTGTACGAGTTATGGTTTGGTTTGTTACATCTGCTTTAAAGTAGAATTGCTCATCCTAATAAAAAGAGGCTGGGCAAGGGGAGTTGCAGTCCTATCATCCACAAGCCCCTGCGCGTTTCCCTGCTGCTGTCCCTTTCTTAAAGATAATATTGTGTCCTGTTCGACATTTTGTTTGAGTAATCTAGTGCTATAACTATGGCTCCATCCATCACACCAAACAAGCACCGTGCAAGCCAGGATGAGGATGATCTGTTTGGAGTTAAAGGAGGAGATCGCAAGGTAAATACTTTAATCATAGGCGCTTTAGCACATTAGATCATTCAGTAAATAGGGGGATTATCGCCCTGTTTAGTATGCAAATATAAAAAAGACAACTTTGTTTCAATTGACTGTGGAGTTCATGGATGTAATTTTTTTCTACGTTCTGCTTTTTTTTTTGTCAGGCACGGAAACCTCTGGTAGAAAAGAAGAGGCGGGCTCGAATAAATGAGAGTTTGC
Source organism: Protopterus annectens (assembly GCF_019279795.1). Taxonomy (NCBI): domain Eukaryota; kingdom Metazoa; phylum Chordata; order Ceratodontiformes; family Protopteridae; genus Protopterus; species Protopterus annectens. The sequence continues at coordinate 129,757,115 of NC_056734.1, forward strand.
AAGAGCTGCGGCACATCCTTTCAGATTCGGAAGTAAGTTCCTTGTTATAGCCCAAATCGTATGCTGTGCGGATTTTTTTGGGGGGGGTGGGGGTGAGCGGTGCAGTGTGGTGGTGCATGTTCTTGCAAGCATCTCTGAATTCCTTGTTCTCTTGCTTTCCAGTTCCAATCGAAGATGGAGAACGCAGAAGTGCTGGAGCTAACCGTGAAACGCGTGCAAGCTATCTTGCGTGGCCGGGCCTCTGGTAAGTACAAACAAGCTACCATTTTCTTTTGTCAGACACCCGACGTTTGTAATTTTTTAATTTGCTGCCAATGTACATATTATATTTGTAACAAGTAGAGCTGACAGCATTCGGAGATTTTTGCCCATTAATTATCTAGCGATCTTTCTTGATTGTTTTGTGGTATTGAATATTTTTGTATTGCAGTGAATACTTGTCACAAATGAATAGAACATTTGCTAAAAAAAAGTATTAAACACATTTTAAGAGGCGTTTTTTACATTGTCTTCGTGAAAGTATAAACACTCTTCAAGAAGCGTGCTTCACGTTGTATGTGCAATGTAAAATGTAGTGGGTGTTTGACTGAGCCCCCCCCCCCCCCCCCGAACAAAAAAAACGCTTATGTAGCGCATGTGATCACCTACCCAAATTTAATTTATAGTCCAGTATGTCTGGAAGTGGAATGGTTTCTTACACTAGTTGCATGTTAAATTTAGCTGTTGCAACGGTATCTGTAGAAAAGGCGGCATAGTTTGGAGTCAAACCTGTTTCTTTGACATAATGAGAATTGCGTTAATTTATCTTTGCTTTCTTTGCAGCAGCTGACAGGTTGCACCGAGAGGCGAGTGAACGTTTTGCTGCAGGCTACATTCAATGCATGCACGAGGTGCATACTTTCGTGTCCAGCTGTCCTGGCATCGATGCCACAGTTGCAGCAGAGTTGCTCAATCATCTTTTGGAGTCTATGCCGCTGAACGAGGGCAGTTTCCAGGATATGCTTGTGGATTTAATATCTGATGTGGCTAATAGCAACACTGTGTCTGCCAGTGAAGGTATATGCCCTTCATCAGACTCTGTTGGCCTCCACAGTCCGTACTCCATGACTGCTTATAGCACCTTGAGTGATGACAGCTGCTCAGAAGTAGATGAAGCAGATGCTGCTGAACAAAGCCAACTTCTGCAAGAGACTGACTATAGTCCCAGGACACAAACCACTCCAACTGTCATATCGAAACCAATGTGGAGGCCGTGGTAGTGAGTGCATCTCGCACGCAACGCAAAAAGAAACTACCTATCTGAGCAGGACTCCTATTGTAAAGGCGCAACACAGTTATGTCTGAGTTTTGTTCTGTAAATATGGCACTGAAGACTCAGACCTCTGTCATGGTGATTGATGCCTTTAACATTTCCAGTAGCATTTTGGTGAGCGTTTTGAGATGGACTGAACGTGTTACTTTTTGCTGGAGAATGCTGTTTGGTAACAAGCAAGTAACTACCTGAGCTATTTTTGCTGCAAAACCATGGACGTCTGGACTGTTGGCATAAGTGGACATATACAAAAGCACATTGCGGTTGGGCTGAAACTGGACATCCCATAGTGGTACTCTGATTATGCACTTAAGTATGTTACTATACGGGCAGGGTCCTTTTAAAATTGACACTTTTGTTATTTGCTTAGAAAATGTATATGCACAGAAATGTAAATGTATTGTAGTGTATAGATGTCATATATCCCTAAAAGGGATAGGCTTGGCTAATATTGATATTAATAAGGGTTTCATAATTTTCTGCCTTCAATGAAGGAAGAATTTAAGGGGATTAGAAGTGGGTGTGCAGTTTTAATGGTGCTGTGTATGTGGGAATGTACAGCCATACCTCTTAACATATTTAGTACAATTGATGTGTTGATTGTGCATTAGTATGTGTGTTTGATATTTCTCTGTAGTCCTGTTTTGCACAGTTAAGCATTAAAAATACTGACCACTTTAATTTCTTTGTAAATATCCTAATAAAAAGCACTCATTCCTTGCTGAACAGTGCATTTTTTTCTCAACATTTCTTTGCTTTCTGACTTGAGTGGTGCAAAGCAAATTGTTTATGGTTCTGGTTTGTTATCTGAGTGGATGAAAAGGGGAGCAGCTGTTCAACCCGGCCTCCCCCCTCCCCATCAACTGTGATATTCCAAGGAAATGGTATAGGCCCCATCTCTTCCTGTTTTTTACAATGCAAACATGTTGCCTTACAGAAGAGCAGAATATATTAAAGCTAAGTAAAATTGCCAGTTTACAGATGCATGCATTCCAGACAAGGTTGACAGTTGTAGATTCTACAAGCTTGCTGCTGTAGGATAGTAAAAATTTGTTTTTAAGTTTTAATGTATTACGTAATTTAATAACCTTCATATGCAGCTCAATTTTATGACAAATGTGTCACCTGCACTTTTAAGAGTAGAAGGTGTGAAATTCTGAAAGTGACCCAGGATAAAAGAGATCAGTGTTACATGGATTGTTAAATTTCCCCTTTAGACTATAATGATGCTATAAGAAGTATTCAGCGGTTAACATTGTCAAACTAGGGTGCAAGTAAAGTCCTATGGGCCCATTTGCCTGGGTGCCTATAAGTAATGATGCTGTAAGTAGTCTTCAGTGGTTAACATTGTTGAAGTGCAAGTAAAGTCTTCTGGGCTCATTTGCTTGTCTGGGTGCCTATTTTTACCTTCTGTGCTCTTTTTGATTTGGCATTGCAGTGTCACTGTGGAGATCGTAAGAGTGGACTGAGGCTGTATAAACACACACATTTATTGTCCTTTCCCAGTCTGAGTGAGCACTAATGAGGTATTTTGTATAGATGTCAACACTGGAGTGGTATGTGTAACTAAGTTTCCAACAAGATGAGTCCTGTTTTTAGAGGAGGCCTTGGGAGAAGTTTTATTTCAGTATGTTACATAGTGAAACATGGCAGAAGCACATTTTCTCATGTTGCAGTTACTGATGGGGTTTCTAGTACTGAAGTACATATTGAACTGAGAGAACAGTCACCTACATAGTTTTCACTTCTGTAGCTTTTATCCCTTTAAGACAGCTAGGTCTGAAAGTTTGCAAGACTAATGCAGAAGTCTCACCAAAACACCTCGGAAAATGTTTTTAGCAAAAAAGAAAGTTGTTTTTACTCAACCTTGGATACCTGTTCCAAATTTTGGCATCCTCAAGAATTCACTAGTATGGTGAGGCTTATGAGGTGTATTTGACTCCACATTGCCCTAGCTTTGACTCCACATTGCCCTAGCTTTAATACTTTGTCTTTTACACTAAGATCAACTGAGTGAGCCCTGGCTTATTCCTTGACATCAGATGAGTAAAGATACTTGTCATAGCTTTTGAGACGGAGATACACTGGAGAGGGTAGACGCTTTGGATTACAGATTTGTTTTGAGCTACTTGTGTGATGTAAAATGGTTGTCCTTTTAATTTCAGATCCTAAAACTACATAGTTATGAAATCATCCCAAATAGATTCATGGGTAATTACTAGGCTAATGATCCCAGGGGTCCTTTTTAAGTCTAGCCAGTCTTCCCAAGGTGGGAAATTTCAACTGTGTGTGTGTGTGTGTGTGTGTGTGTGTGTGTGTGTGTGTGTGTGTGTGTGTGTGTGTGTGACCTAGCATATTCAGCTCCTTGTTCAGCAATAGGGTAGACATCTGCAGAGTTGATGAACTTTGTGTGAAGTCTAGAGGACTGGCTGGCTTTCCTGTGGAACCAGTTTCTGTTGTATTAAAGACCAGTCCACTGTCCTGTCCTGTCCAGATTTGTGTGGCTTGTCCCCTTGGAAAATTGCTTTGTCTCCATTGCAGGAGTAATAAAGTAACTTTGTGGAAGTCTGGGAAAATAAAAACTTGTCATTTTAATTACCTTTTGAGTTTAGTTCAGTGTTCCAAACTGGATTTGTTTTTAGACATGACCAGACTAATGGAATAAACAGCATTTCCATACAGGTAGGTATGAGCAACATTTGTAGTCTTTACTCTGCAAACATTGTTTTCTGAACATGGCCACAGAGTAGAGCAAAAGTTCCCCAATGTTGCTTCTAAAGAAACATTTTAGTAGTATGGTAAGCAGGGTTTGTCTTGTAGCATCAAGGAAGGAAAACGTGCATGTTTTGTAGCCAAAGTGGCAGTTCAGGAAGGGAGTTAGAGGGGAGAGAAGTGATTCTTCTTGCATTGTTTGCCAGAGAAAGGAAAACGGCTGAGACTGCTGTTTAAGGAATTTATGGTAACACTCAATGTGTCAGTTGGAAACTAAGCAGGTGAGCTCTTAAGGAAGAGGGGGGGTGCATGTTGATGCAACACCCTCTGAATCCATCATCAAATGGCACTGGGGAAATGTAAAAGCAGAATTAATGCAGTAAGCCACAAGGTAGATGGAGCAGAACAGATGGGATATCACAAACGTAAGATAAACAAAGTATTGGTAAATCAGAAGAAACTGAAGCAGGAAAAGTGAAAAAATATATAAGAACTGTAAGGGGTTCTAAATCTGTGAGGGGGGGTTGTAACGGAGAATTGCAGTGGAAACCGGGGTAGGTGAGATGCTTCTGTTAACTGGGAGTGTGAGCTGTTAAAATGGGCATTTTTTCCTGTAGTTCAAGTGGGGAAGTAAAGTGATTTGGGTACCACATGTTATTTCAAGAAACTGAGCAGGTAGAAAGCAGATTAAGAGCTTAGGCAGAGTTGGAAAGTGGTGAGGGAGGGGAGGAGAGGAGAGGCATGCAGGGTAAAGTGGTAGTGACTTGTGTAGCCCAGGAACAATCAGCAGTCTGAAAGCCTAGCTAAGGTTATGTTGTAGTTAGAGACGTGTCAGGTGGAATACAATAGTAACTGTGTCAGGTGGAATACAGTAGTA